>NC_044499.1:48143314-48150814 GCF_902362185.1 Chanos chanos | reverse complement strand
TACACGTACACGTACACGTACACCTCACGCAGGATGAAAGAGATTAATGGTTCACCACATGATAATGATATTGTAAACCTTTGCAGGTCAACAGCTCAATTGTGGTTGTAATCCTATGAATTTCAACCTGTCCCTGGGCAGCACAGATATACCAGACCACGTTTAAACAGTCTATTTTAAAAAGACTCATAGAAGTCTGAGTGCTCTCTCTCTCTCTCTCTGTCACGCACACACACACACACACACATACTCTCACATACACTCTTGCTCTTTCCCTCTCTCCCTCTCTCCCAGGGCTGCCATGGAACCAGGCACAGCGGCGGTCAGACACACCAGTGGCGTGCCAGTTGGCAATTTGGGTCCTTTGGCATGGGATTCTCCAGGGATGGCTTTAAGAAAGCTCTGCTGGCCGTCATGACAACAAACCTACCAGTATTTACGGCCTGCTTTCTCTTGCCTCCTGTCCCAGCTCCTGCTGTGGCTCCTGAGTGGCACAGGAGGTGAAGGGGAGGAGGCGGGAGAGCACGGACAATGTTTTATTGGGGGGTTTTTTGTGTGTGCCTGTGTATGTGTGCGTGTGTGTGTTTGTGTGGTTGTGTGCGTGTGTATGTGTGTGTGTGTGTTTGTGTTTTTGTGAGTTTATTCCCCTCGAACAGAGACTGTCTGTGTTGTGAATCTCATTCAGTTGGTTTATAGGGAACGACCAGGCAGGAGGTGTGTGTGTGTGTGTGTGTGTGTGTGTGTGTGTGTGTGTGTGTGTGTGTGTGTGTGTGTGTGGGTGGGTGGGGGGGGGGTGGGGGCGGGGGTGTCTGCTTCTTTACAAGGTCCATCTGTACCGGTCTGTTGGCCAATAAAGCATCAAAAAGCAAGCTGATATCACAGACCACCATAACATCTTCCACGACCAGAACAGGTGTGTGGAGAGAAATGCCTTCACAATCACACACAAACAAACTTAATCCGGTGTTGCCGAACTCGCAATTCCACCCTCTACCGCGCCTATAAACCTCAAAGCCAAGAACCGAGCACACACATCTACAACTCCGTACTCTGAGTTGCTCCTTCATGCACTCCGTCTGCCTCAAAAAGTGGTTTTCTCAGAACGGACGCGTTTCGACACGCCGTCGACTTGTTATGTTTCAATGACTACCCTTTTGACAGTTTAACGATTCTCACACTGGTATAATAACATTCACGCACACCCTGCAGTTATTATGCATAAATTCACATCCTGCATGAGAGAGGGTGAGAGATTTTGAGGTGGGAAAATATGTAATATCTTAATGCTATAAAGGTCTAAAACAACAGTGAGCGGTACACATGCCAGAGTTTGATTAGCACATAATGGTCCAATGAAACAAACATTCAAAGAGATTATTTATTCAGTGAAATGCAACAACGCACAAAGACACAAAGGGCAGCTCCTATTTCACAAGTAATTCCAGTTTTCCATGTTATCTTAAATGTTGGAGTCCGTCTGAAAACGGAGAGAACTGAAGACATGCTGGACCCATTTGACAAGAGAATAATTAAACAGGATTTTTCCATTATACTTTTTTTGTTTATTATTTTGCACTACACTTTAGAAGGGACCAGGCCTCAAAGGGGCAGTTTAAACATTCAACCAAAGTGAAGGTTAGAATAAAAAAAATATACGTGGTTTTTGAAAAATAACCACTCCAAACTCCCAGTGGAGTCTTTCGTCAACAAACCCCAGAGCTACAGCTGGAAGAGAAGAGAATTAAACTAGTGTTATGGAAGATGTGGCCAGCATTGTGAAACTTCTTTTATTAAACAAACTAAAACAAATAAACAAACAAAAACGAGAAAAATTGAAAGTGACCTGAACTTTAAAGATGAGCCAAAAGACTGCATATGTCCTCAGAGCGGCCTGTGAAAGCACGACTTCACCAGCTAATCACTGCCGCTAACTCACCAGGATTACCACAAGACATGGAAATGTTTGTTGTGGCTCATTGACTGATCAACCCTACCCACGCTGTCTTTGGATTGGCGAGGGCAGTGTCGAGAATGAAAAGACAGTGGCCCTGAATCGCCCAGCGACAGCTGAGACTGACTGGAATTGGGTTGACGAGAGGTTTAGAGCCAGAGTTCCGCAGCTGATCTCAGAGCAGTGGACCTGCTCAAACTTGCCCTGTAACAGGCACCTTTCACATACACACACACACACACACACACACACACACACACACACACACACACAGAGACACACACACACACAGACACACACACACAGACCAGTTGAAACACGCTCTACTAAAATAAACTGGATGGTACACACCTTCCCTCAGGCTTAAGCGGGGATATCCCACTGCGTCTGCGGGGGGGGGGGGGGGGGGGGGCGAAGACGGCAGCGTAATGTTGATTTGTGCAACTGGGTCAGTGGAGTATGTGAAGAGCAAACTGGGAAAAACCGTGTGCGTGTGTGTGTGTGTGTGTGTGTGGTAGAAGAAGTTGGCGTTCATTGGAATACCTCACAAACAGACTGAACTGAACAGTGAGTACGCAGCTGGCCTTGTGTGAGGTGTCATCTGTGATAAGACAACAGACACACACATACACACACGCACGCACACACACACACACACCCATTTAAAATGGACAGCTGATCATCCCGCCATCTCAGAAGTCTTGAGGCATATGTAGCAAATGCAAGACCATGACCAGTGTAGTGTGAAGCCCTTGACTCAAAGCCACTGACTGCATTGATTCAGGACTCCAGCTCTAGCACAGGAATCTAACAAAAAGACTACAGCATTCCAACACTGTATTAACCTCCAGACATTTCATACAATATCAATGCATCTTTGTGCGGTGCTTGAATGGTACAAACAGTTGATCACTGCAAAACATAATCAGTTGCTTAGCAAAGAACACGGAGGAAAGAAGGCATATAATGATGAGGCACCATGAGACACACACACACACACACACACACACACACACTCACACATGTACACTCTCTCTCTCTCTCTCACACACACACACACACAAACACACACTCTCTCTCTCTCACACACACACACACACACACACAGACACACACTTTCTCTCTCTCTCTCTCTGTCTCTCTCTCTCTCTTAGCGATGTGTATACAGTACTTGATTGAAACCCGCTCCTCCTTTGAGCTCTCCTAAATGAAGATAAAGGTGCGTTCTGGGAATAATGATACAGAGGAATGTACCCCTAACCTCTTCTTGTTCTATTCATTCCACCCCTGCTGGAGAGGAGAAGAGAAGAGAGGAGAAAAGAGGAGAGGAGAAGAGAAGAGAGGAGAGCTCCCAAAGGTTCTTTTGATGTTCGTTCTAATACAGACAAACAGCTGCACAGCTTCCATAAAAGCCCTTTGCTTTTTCTTCAAGGGGGAGAGAAAAAGAGAGAGAGAGAGAGAGAGAGAGAGAGAGAGAGAGAGAGACAGATAAGAGAGCAGACACAAGGATGATGAATGTAGAAGTGCTTGAATTGGCTTATTGAGTGGTTCAGTTGGATGGGGATTTGAGCTGCCACGCATTTAAAAAAAAAAGAGAGAAGGAAAGACAGAAAGAAAGAAAGAAAGAAAGAAAGAAAGAAAAGAAAAGAAAAGAAAACAGTTTCACAAATTACACAATAGTTTTTTTCTCTTTTTTAGCAGTGCCACTTAACAAAATGGAAACTTCTAGAAGCATAGATGGAGTTTAATATACCCGTACTAATCTTATGCCTCATTGCTCTGGTGTTGCAGGATACATCCCCCTTTTATACACAACTAAATACCTTTTTTTTTTTTTTTTTGAAAATATCTCTCATTGTCATGGGAGACCTCTTTTTTGTTACCCCCACCCCCCCCCCCCAAGCGTGTCCTGCTGGCCTCCAAGCCCCTGCTACAGTCCACCCTTCCCTTTCCCTTGAGTCTGTTACATAACTTCTTTTCAATTGCCTTCCCCTCCTAACTTTCGCACACACAAAAAGACACACACACACACACACATACACACTGAGTTTTAAACTATTTCTTCTGGATAATTCTGTAGGAGATTGAGAAGGCTCTGGTTCAGGATCCCTCCCTGCCAGTATTCGCTCGGTGAGACTTTCTCAAGCATCTGTTCTTTATCAGTCACTCTCCCTCACTGTCCTCCGCAGACAGGAACTAAACAGTTCCAGTTCTCTAAGCTGGGGTAGTTCCACTTTAGCTTTTTTTTTTTTTTTTTATTGTGAAGTATTTATGTTTACAGATAGAAAGAGAGGACAGCGTTAAACAAAATACAACACTGTGAGGACCTCCAAAACTTTTAAACACACTCACAAGCACAAGGCCTGACTCATTAAGTTGTGCGTGTGTGTGTGTGTGTGTGTATGTAGGGTTGGAGTTGGGGTTGGGGGTGGGGGTGAGGGGGTGGGTTGTAATGGCAAATCCAGATGCCCAGCCTTTGGAATCTGGCAGGTTTTGCATCTTAAGAAGCTCTGTGTATATTTAACCTAAATCAAGGACCTCCATTTCCAAAACCTCTTAGCAGCGACCCTCTACGACTCAAACTGAGTAAGTTTAGTATGAAGCGAGTGAACAAAAAAAAAAACAAAACAAAAAAAAAAAACAGGATGCTGTTTTAAACATTGAGCTCATATTGTGGGAGCAGTTGAGTTCATCCCTGGAGGCACACTGTGCTTCCTGTCTGTGCTGGAGCACTGAGCCATTCTGCCTCAGTGAGAGCAGCAGAGACAGACAGAGACAGAGAAAGAGAGAGAGAGAGAGAGAGAGAGAGAGAGAGAGAGAGAGGGCAGCATTCCCACACAGCCTGTGTGTGATGGTTCCTTCAGGATTTACAGAGGGGAGCGTGCGTCAGCAGAGGGTTATTAAATCCAATTCTGAAATAATATTTATGAGTAGGAGCGTTTATATGGTCTAGAGCGTCAGAGAGAGAGAGAGAGAGCGAGAGGGAGGAAGGGAGGGGGGGGGGGGGGAGGGGGGGGGGGGAGGAGGGAGGGGGGGGGGGTCCGCTGGAGATTTTACAGATGAGGAGATGGGATGCCTTCCTGAGATCGAGCACATCTGGAGGGATGATTCTCCCTGTCCCGCCCTGCCACGTTTCTACCATCAGCCAACACTTAAGACAATGAGACAGAAAACTGTAAGTTAATGCCCTGTCGTACCACATGTGGTCCATGTGATGCGAATTCATTCATTGATTGCATAAATACACATCGCCGCGATACGAAATCAATCTATTTATTTTCGAAGCGGCTCTCTCGCTCACGATTTACTCCCCCCGCGCCGCGACAGCCAAACCCCGCGTCGGGTGGAAATCTTTAAAGGAACACATTAGCACTATTGAGCGGTTCCCCCAGATGGAGTCCAGCGAAAACCTCCTGATCCCAAACTAGCACTTTGGCTACATTTTAAAAAAAAAAGGAGGGGGGGGGGGGGGGGGTTTAGGAGGAGGAACAGCTTGCTACAGATGGTGTAAGTTAGCAGGGTTTACAATATTTGATTACCCCCACACAATTCGTCTCCAAACAAAGTCAGAAGTGATTTTTCATAGATGGGATTATGACTAACACCCACAGCACTGGCTTTTATTTATAAACTGATGGAGGCCATTTTATGGAAACTATTTTCCAGGCTGGGCTTGGCCAGCTGTGCGTAACAGGATGAGTTGGATGGGCACTGGAAGATACCACGGGGGCAGACCTCTGAACCCTTCACCAGCTTGACCGTGGGGAACCTGGGTTTTGGGAAGCTTTAAATGGCACCTGCTCGGACACACACACACACACACACACACAAAAAAGGCGCGGGATTCTTTGATGTTTTCTGCCAGAGTTTTGTGGGCTCCGGGCTTTCTTCTTTCCTATTGGCTGGGCCTCCACTGTTTGAATGATTACAACCAATCCGAGAGGCCCGGTGTTCAAAACGGTAAGCCTGTGCGCGGGCGCGCGTGAGCTCGGCTCGCTCGAGGCCCGGCCTGTCGGCAGGATGGCTTAGCGTCAGCTGGGGGAGAGGGTGGTGGAATTTGAACCAAGGGGGGGGGGAGATTTACTTTTTAAACTAGCCACGGACGCGTCAGGGTCAGTCTTCTCCCCGCTAAAGAATGACAAACAGCTCATTATTACCTGCTGCATGCCTCACTATCAGCCCACACTCACTACAAAAATCTGCCTCCTGACAAGCCAACCAGTGTCCGTTCAGGACAGCTCAGCTTCACACGGCTACGCACGGGGACCAGCCTGCTTTTGCTCTTATGATCGTTTTGGTTGTTTTTGTTTGTTTATTTGTTTTCAAGGGTTGCCAAAAGCTGATACAATTGGAGCAACATGCATACTGTAAAAGCTTTCAGTGCTTTAAATTTATGCTGTGCGTGTATACATTGGGAATAATGTTTTTAATGCATACTGGGAAATTTTAGGGATTAGGAATACACTGAAAATATCTTTTCATTTATTTTTCGGTTGTTACCTACTGTATATATATATATATATATATATTATATTCAACATAGATACTATACTGTATATCAAGGCCAAATGACCTAGAATTCTCACAATTCTCACAAAATTCTTCTTGTTGTGGGGTCCGGGAGTTGTGTTTCACGACATAATGGTAATATAACAACAGGACCAAGTTACTAAGTCAGCAAGTGCAAAAAAAAAAAAAAAAGCGCAGAGTCACAGCTCTGATCAAATCTGGTTCATGATCTATGAATACACATCTCTCTTATCAGCAAACCCTTGTATCTATGCCAACAGTTCCATCACCCCCTGCCTAACGGGGTTAATAACAGAATCACCAGAGCCTGTTTAAAGCAGACGTTAATATAAAACATTTAGGGTAGAGACAGGTGGTAAAAGCCCCCTGTTTGTGCTATTCTGGGCCGAGTACATTCCTGTTACAGTGCACGGGACGGGCTGGGAGGACTCTTAACCCACTGTGTCCTTTATTTAGACAACCCTGCGTTATGAGGACGTGCAGAATTCGCATTTGTTTTGACTTGTCTAGACAACAAAACCCCTCAGGCATGCCGCAGGTAAACAAATAATTACAGTTCTGTGCATAAACTTTCTCTGCAGGACATGATATTTTTGCGTAATGCTTTAATCAAGCGACACAATCTCTTTCCCACTCAAAGCACAGATGCGGTAGAGATATATAACAAATACCACGGTGTTTGTACGTCTATCTGCATTTGTCGATCAGCGTTCTCATTTCGCAACGAGAGTTTCCATCCGAGCGCTTTACCCAACCACTCTCTGGAGGGTTTCGGACCAAAATCCTCCCTCGATCCCTTTCCAAACCTCAACGTAATTTAAAAAAAAAAAAAGAAAAACTCAGCGTCCAAAGCTTCATAATGTATGCCCATGAACCTTGTTAACCTTGAAAAGGTCTTTCCTCCTCTGACCTGACCAAGCTATAGTCTCTCTCCTTAACAATGCGACGGTAGAACAAAAGAGAGAGCAAGAGACTCTGTAACCCCGGTGGTCTTTTTAACCTTGTGGTCAACATATGCC
>NC_044499.1:48133314-48138314 GCF_902362185.1 Chanos chanos | reverse complement strand
GCTCAAATATTTATCTGCCGTTGAACAACTAGCCAGTGTGACTGGTCACTGAGATTTATACACCAAAGGCCTAAAACTCTTTTTTCTTTATCTTTCTCTCTCTCTCTTTCTGTCTTTCTCTCCATCATGTGTTTTTCATTTACAAATGGTGCTAATTGCATGTAGGCATTTTATGTATGCACTCAAACTGCGTTCGGCACATCAGACGAGCAACTTTACCTAAAAAACGCCAAGCCACCGATTTCTGCAAAGTCACAACATTCTGAAGTGGATGAGGTTAGGGAGGAATCCTCGACGCGTTAAATAAATACACATTCCTGGGTCTGTGCGAAGCGTAAAAGCGCTGGTCTGTCCTAACTGCCACCCAAGGACCAGCTGGAGATTAAATCAAGTTGGACGCGGCTCACGTTTAATTCTACAAAAACAATCTCCAGCGGGCCAGTGTTTGCACAGGCTAACCTCCGCGCTCCTCCTGCCCGCTATGGCCTGGTCTCACCCCCCTGACCTGCTCCTCACACTTCACTCACCTTTATGAGGCTACGGCTATTTTTAACGGTCAAAACCCCCGTTTGCATATAGAGCGTCATTAGAAAGAGGTGGCATGGATGTACGTTTGCATGTTTTGCGTACGGACGTAAACGGTTTGTTCTCAGCTCACGGATGAACGCTAACAGGCCACACGTGTGGATTTTTGACGTGGACGTGAATGATCTTAAACAAACTATTTCAAACGAACGGTGTCAAACGCATTCCTCCGAGAACCAGGAGCATGGAGAGAGGGGTGTGCGTCCAGATGTGACAGACAGAGATGAGATCCGTTTTATAGCATGTTGACTGATATGGAAAAAAATAAAATAAAATGTTGTTTGTTGTAACGATAACAAATGGACTTCATTTCGTGTATGAATGCAGCCTCTTGCCAAAATACACACAAAAAGGAGGGAAAAAGAAAACCACCAGATCTTGCTCTCAATGTGACAAGGAAAGGGAGGGGAGGTGGGGGGTGGGGGGAAGCAATTTATTGTCAGTCTGACGTTTTGGGGTCTGGCCAGACTATGCAAAATAAATAAGAACCTCACCTGATCCACTGGTAGGCCAATGGTATGAGCAGGGGGAAAAGAAAAGGAGAGAGAGAAGGAGAAAAAGAGAGAGAGAGAGAGAGAGAGAGAGAGAGAGAGAGAGACTGGCAGGGTTCCCCTCAGCCTCCTGGAGCAGAGTTGGGAGTTCCTTGAGGAATGATTGCAGAGTTCCACAGTTAGAAGAACAACAGTATATCATTAACGTTATCCTGCTCTGGGCTACGCGGCTGATGTTCTCCAGCTGCATCCTACAAACATCTACACTCACTCTCAACATCTATTTGTCCTTCCTTTCTGTCTTTTTCTCTCTTTCTTTCTTTCTTTCTTTCTTTCTTTCTTTCTTTCTTTCTTCATATTCGGTCAAGCAAAGTTTGCTATTTACGTCACAACGCAAACAGATAAAACTAAGTGAAGATAAGCGTCGGATATCACCCCAGTGTTTAAAACTTTGGTCAAGTCCAGGATGTTACTAGACAGAAAAAAAAGGAGTGACATGGATTCGTTTTTTAAGCCATGATGTGGTGTCGCACTGATTTTCTGTGTTTGGTTATGTTTTACGTTTGGGTGTGTGTGGGGGGGGGGGGGGGGGGGGTCACTGTTCATACAGCTAGTATAATCGCCTGATTAGTTATTTTATCTTTACAGCTTTATTTGTTTTTTTGTCTTATTTAGTACGATGTCTTTTTCTAAACTGATTTGTGGTGTTGTTACGGGAATGAATTGAGGTGATTAAAAACATCAGTTCTCTCTCTCTCTCTCTCTCTCTCTCTCTCTCTGTTTCCCCTATATGAAAGCCTAGTGTGCCCTGGTGCTTGTTGTTTATGCTGTGTTCCAGGATGTCAGTGGAGTCCCTGTTGCTTTGCTCTGACATATGCTGTTGAAGACAAAGGGATTCCTAATGTTTGGAGAAGGACCAATGCAGTTGCCCCCATGTTCTTCCATTGACTGTTATTCTGTAGCTCTGAGGCCATGACTGCAGGCGGGAGTTTTTTGTCTTTTTTTTGTGAAGAGGACAGAGATTAATGAGACTGTCTCTCAAAGGATCCAGAACACACACACACACAGACACACACTCATACAAAAACAACTTCACAGAATTTTGGAGGGCCTCTCTCACAGATTATAAAAGCCATCATCTCAATAACGATGTCATATCTATCAACGAATGGATGACAAGTTGTTTTCCTGAGTCCATCTGCAACTCGATATTATAAATCAAGAGGTGATTCAAATGTGTAAGTATGTCAGCCTTTCAACTGAGTCCTAAAAGTTTCACAAGAGGCACAGACTCAAAGCTTTTACTCAAAACTCTGGCAAAGGCCAAACAGTTGTTTTAAGTCTTTATTCAAGTAATGCAATCAACAAAAAAATCGAAAAAAAGAGATGGAAACATATGAAAGGAGTCGGCCCTCGAAAGTACGCTGTTTGTATAACTGACTGCATCAATGGAATTGCATCGACTTACCACGCAAAAAGAATTATGTTTTTTTGCTTCCAGGCAAAGGGCGCATATTCCAAATAGAATTTACAATCTACAGATAATATTCTGACAACTTTGCATAACCGTAATATGACTCTGGAGTACGAAAAAAAAAACCCTCTCCGGTACATGTGATTCCCCTCGCTCTGGCTTTCACTTTCTGCACGACCGGCATTTTTTTGCTCAGAGCTGACGGATCGAGGACTGGTTTGTCCTTGCCATGGCACTGAAGTGGAAAACAAAACATATCAATATTTTACTCGGTACCTGTCCTCTCAAAACACGATGAACGCAAAAAAAACGCGTCGTTAGCCTGAGGTGCTTATTATGAAAAATGACGAGCGTAGTGTATCAAAGCAGACACACACATACACACACACACACATACGTACACACTTGTCATTCAGTCTGAGAATTGTGAGCAAACACAACCTATCATACATACGTGGCCTCCAGTTCTATAAAGAAAAGATGACTTACATGGTGACTGTTTTGAGAGCTGCACGACACACTTTTAAAAGAGCGCCGTGACGAGGATGGAAGGGATGATCTCTCCATAGAAACCAGTATCAATCAATAACAGGGACTAACCAAAACAAGCATAAAAAGAGACAAGCATTCCTATTGGCGATCAAACGCATACAAGTCCTATTCACTTGATTTAAGGGAGTTTAGGGAGTTTTCTCCTTTTCACTGTCACTGTGGGCTTGTGCATTGGGGGTTTAGGCGCTGATCTCTGTAAAGCTGCTTTGAGACAATTCTCAATTGTAAAAAGCGCTACAGAAATAACCTCGAAACTTGAAACTTGAACCATGCATTTTAAGTGGAATGATACCTGGTAAGGTAAATTTGCTGTGTGCTGAGGTTAACTTTAATTCTTGTGATGTTTTAGATTCCACAATCATCTTGTTACCTCAGAAGAGGAACATCATGTACCTGTGTGAGATTGATCATCGTAATTAGCTGTCAAAAGACTTCAAGCCATTCATCACGATGAGACTCCTTTTCTTCTTTAAATTGGCCAATTCCAGGTCTCCCCAAAGAGTGGAATGTAAATTGTTTCTGTGAAACAGCAGGGGAACATTACATCACTCTGAATAAGTCCAAAAATCGAGACTGCAAAACCCATGACCTCCAGCTGACTCCACACATTGTCACTGTCTACCTGAAGGGAGTCAGGAACAAGAAACAGAGAGAAGGGGAGAGAGAGAGAGAGAGAGAGAGAGAGAGAGAGAGAGAGAGAGAGGTTATCTGTGCTTCTGCTCTCTCGGACCTGCAGACCATTTATCTCTGACATTTCTCATGACATCACTGATGATGCCACTTGTTTGTTGGTATCGTCATGGTAACGCTGGACCAAACAACCCAATATCTAATTTGAAGCCGCAGTTGCATCGGAATTTCCAGAGGGCCTCATCTTTAGCAATTGTTCTGGGGGAGGAATAAACAACAGACCCATCCAAAAAAAAAATGAGGATAGGGTTTCAGTCTTCTCCAAGATTGTCTGGGCAAAAACTACAGAAAGCCATTACAGAAATACAAGTGCGATTCGGAGTCATTACGAGTGGCTTTGGGAAAGGACTAAACCTCTCAGGTGTTTTCTGTTAGAGATTCTCTTTAGCAGGCTTATTTGTAGCTTAAAGACAATGCGGCAAACGCACTCCTTTGATTTTCTGGGGGGGGGGGGGGGGGGGGGGGGTGGGGGGGGGGGGGGGGGATTACGTTTCCCTCTCTTTTTTCTTTTCTCATGTAAACAAGAGGACCAGTTCAAAAATATCATTGTGAGTCCCGTAAAATATGTCATAACATGTTTATGTTCGCATAGAAAATGTTTCAGAGGGGTTTCCGTCGGGCGACCACACAAACCGCGCTCAGTAAATGCTAAAGGGCAGAGAGTCCGGGGCGGAGGGAATGACGGTAAGTTACGTACGAAGAGAGAACGAAGCAGTCTTCCGCCTGACCGGCCAGCGTTCCACCTCAGCATGAGACTGGTACTACACCATCCCTCAGATCTTAAATGAATCATGGGTGATGGTTAAGACCACAGAGAGATCTCCCATAAGCCTTTCCTTAGTGGTTAAAGATTTCAGTCAACTTGAGGCCCTCAATAATAACTACCCACAGCTACTACAAGCACCTGTTTGTGGCGCAGCATGCGGGAAACAGTCTGAGTTTAAAAAAAAAAGGGAGGGGGGGGGCGACTGACTGATTAGTTAGATGTGTAAAGGATAAGGAAATAAGGAAAGTGTGATGAGGGAGAGATTTCATAAACAGAGAGAAAGAGAGAGAGGAAACGAGATTTGAGTATTAAATGTGACATAGATGCTTTTCTTTTGAATAACTACGGGACAGTTCAGCACTGCGGAGTTCCAGATCGATTTTCGTTCACTCCAGGGGTTTCATATCCCTCCATTTTCCTTCTCTCTCTTCCTCTTTTTTTT
>NC_044499.1:47993314-48123314 GCF_902362185.1 Chanos chanos | reverse complement strand
TCCCGAACTGCATAGAAATGACTAAATAACTCGGTTTTTCTTTTGCATGTGTCTGTTATATTAACCATCAGGATGAAATCATTACAAAAATGCACAGATGTTCTGTGCTCTGGTTAAACTGTTTCGGGTCTCGAAGGAAAGTGAAACAATACTGCCACCAAATGTCGGTTCTTTTTAGTAACTTTCAAAAGATGTTAGAAAGAGACATGGTTTATCAGGCACGGTTTACAGTGCGCCGTCATCCATTAGTTTCATACCTTCATACCATTCATACCTTCAGTCATTATAAACAGGTGTTTCTAAGTTTCTCATATTTGTTGACTGCCGTGCCGTACTGTTTGTCTAAAGGTACTGCTCTACTGGTTAACTTATATCGTCAATGCTGTGTATGCACGTTTCATTGAACGCTGTTCTGTAATTTCATGTATTTCAAGTCAACGCCGAAGAACAGTACCTTTTTCACCTTTATGAAAAGGTCTGCTCCAGGTGAGGCTCGAACTCACAACCTCGGCATTGCTCTGCAACGTACTGCTGTATAAGTACCGCGCGCTAACCGATTGCGCCACTGGAGCTCTGTCAAAAGTGAGGTGAAGCAGAGTTCATCAATGTCACAAAGCCAAGTCTGAGGTCGATTCTTTTTTCGGTTATAATGACGGTTAACGTTACAATGACATATTAACAACTAAATCAAAGTTTACAGTTTCCATGTTGGGTCTCCATCTATATGAATAAGTCCACATGATTATGTGACACAGTTTAACAAGTTACCATCAGTGCAGTTTGTGGTTCGCGTTTCGGCTACTTTCGATTGTAAGCATTTTTGGAAGTTTTAACCAAGCACATACGGTAATTCGTCTAGTTTTCAACTCTGTATGTTCCCAGGTTTAACACTGGGTGTCACTGTTGGGCTGGGTACTCGGAATGGCAATCCAACCAATCCCGCCACGAGCGAAACATGGCTAAACGCGGAACATTTCATGCAAGTCTAAAAGAATCCTCAAGGGTGTCTGTAAATTAAAAGATGTCTCAATGAAATTAGTATGATTTTTTTTCTCTCCTTCTTTTTTGCTTTAACAAATTCTTACGAACGGACAGAACGATAGAATGAATAAATGACCATTTTTCGCAATCCATACAAACCATCTAATCTAGTCCTTAAATACAATGTCCTCGTATTTTGCTTGTCGCGTACATCATTGTCCAAAAGTTTCTTACCGGAAATAAAGGGAGGGTCAGGGAGAGTCCGAGACAGTATAGCCTATTTGATGACGCAGTGACACATTTGGGGCACACAAGTCCCAGAACATATTGCTTCCCCCCGAATTTGTGCTGTAGATTTGCTTTGTTTCTGGTAAGTTGTCACAATAGGTATAATTCCGTTAAATTGGATTATTTGTTATATCTGTAATGTTTCTGTTAAAGAAAAATTTCCCGGTACGGGGGACTTGTGTTGGCTAGCTGAATAGAACGTCTTTGTATATTTAGCCGCTCGTAACTTTTCCGGTGTGCTGTGCAAAATCTTAAGTATTAAGAGTATTTTTTTTAATGAAATATGTAGTCAAAGGATTTCTGTAGGATCCGTTTATTGATTTATGTCTCTGGTTTCCTTTGTCATTTGCAGGTCATAACTCAACCCGGAAAATTAAACGCTGTAAAACATATATACATACATATATGTATATATATTTTTTTATTTCATTTATTTATTTATTTTGAAGATGTTTACTGCCCGTATGGTGCATACCAGCCATTGAGTTTTGTTTCCACCGGATGTTTATGACTCCCGCAAAGGATTCTGAGAAACGGCTGTGTTATTCAAAAATAAATCAAACCAAATCTCGCCATAATACAATATCATAAACTGCAATAACTGCAAGATTCGCTTCGGAAATTTAGAGAAGCAGTTCCTTTTTATAAAAGAACTGGGCTCCGGAAACTTTTTCTGCATTCCATCACCGTATTGCGTTGCAATATCTGACCCGTATTTTTAAATGAAAAGTTGAGTTGAAAAAGTTCTTGAAGTGTCACAGTTGCTCACAGTCAATTGGGGTTCATGATGAACAATACCACGGACTGCGTCCTGTCAGAACCCCAGACCATTGCGTCAGATCTCTTGCCACCCATTCTAATCCTTGAGTTCATCTTGGCTTTGCCAGGGAATGCAGTGGCTTTTTGGGGTTTCTGCTGTCGCCAACAGCCCTGGACGTCCAACTTGGTGTACCTTGTGAACCTGATGTTGTCTGATTTCCTGCTGCTGATAGGACTTCCTCTTCGCATTGACACTTTGCTGCGTGGAGAGGAGTGGATTTTTGGTGATGCCCTGTGTCGTCTAAACCTCTTCATGCTGGCTATCAACCGCTCAGCCAGCATTGCTTTTATGACCGTTATTACTGTGGATCGCTACTTCAAGATACTTTATCCGTTCCACTCCATTAGCCAACTGAGTGCGAGGCGTGCGGTGATCTCAGTTTGTCTTGTGTGGATTACAGTAATACTTCTACGACTCCCCTTGCTCACGACCAGTTTGCTCAACAGTCAAAGCAATGATTCGTCTAAACTCATGTGCCGCAGTTTCGGGAGAAACACGGCTCCCACTGGAGAAGTATGGTTGCATTACATGCTCTATCTGCTTGAGTTCCTCTTGCCTTTCTTACTTGTGCTTTTTTGTTCGGTAAGAATCTATTGTTTCCTGCGTGGCCATCGGCTCCGGACGCACCGAAGGGTGCGGAGAGCCATGCGGCTAGTCCTAATGGTAATAATCGTGTTTTGTATCTGCTTCCTTCCTAGCGTTCTGAGCGTCATCGCGTCTCTCGCTCTACAAAGGTTACAACATTGTGCCTCGCTCCTTATTGCCGGTCAAATGTTCAGCCTCTCCGAAGGCTTAACCTACCTGAACAGCGCCTTGGACCCCATAATTTACGGCTTCGCCAGCCCCATCTTCCGCAAAGCTCTTAGGGCCTCTCTCAACTTTCTTGGCCCCTGGCGCACCCAGATTAGCCAAGAAGTGGCCTACGTCTCTCCACAGACGAGATCTCAGAATGACCAATGATTCCATCCAAATTTCAAATGTGACGTCTGAAAGCATTCTCTGTTTATGAAGTTTGGGCCATAATTTAGAAATTTCAACCTAAAGATTATGCATAATATGGTTGGACATGACGTAGCTGTGTAAGAATATTCGTATACTGATTGGATAATTGATTAAAAAAAAAAACGTACCATATTCCCATTTGATGATTTTATCAGCCCTGTCAGTGGATTTATCAGACTTATCAGTGGCTTTTACACCGATTTTGTTGATTTGATTGATTTGTGTGTGTGTGTGTGTGTGTGTGTGTGTGTGTGTGTGTGTGTGTGTGTGTGAACCTGTACAATCATCCTATGCCTCTTATTCCTCAGAACCGACTTATTTTCTATGCTCACTGCAATTTAAAGACACAATTAAAAGATGTTTAAAAGACTTCTGTATATTCTGTTCTGTATCAGTGAATGACAGAAATAAATGTGTGCCGTTTTCATACTGTCATCTGTTCTTTTCTTTGACCAAGTTAACAGTGTAAACACAACTAATATAAGTAAGAAAAGACCAGTATATTCCATTCTATCATAACAGTCTGTATGTTATATGAATGGCAAGGGGAGGAGGTGCATATTTGCCCAGGGGTTAAGGGGTCACGCCTGGAGACTGTTTGGAGACATCGGACAGGGTGAAGGGAGGACATTCAGACTGTAATCTGTGAATGAGAGAAAGCTCCCAATATTTTAGTTTGTGCGTTTCTGTTTGTTTGTTTGGGTTTGTTTTTTTTTTATAGACCCAGTGAAGTTTTTATGTTTATGTTTATTGAAAGTTTGTTTATGTTGAAATACATACCCCTGTTCAAATGCTGTTTGTTTCTGTTGCCTCTCTGTTTTTTTCCGTCTGCTTAACAGTTGGCCAGGGACAGGAAGTATTCTTTTTTCTTTCTTTTTTTATTGAGCATGTTTCAGCAAACACATGACATACAATGAAACAACAACATAAATGAATGAAGCATAAAAATCAGAAGTTAATACCTGTCCATTATGACTTTCACATGCAGTAGAAACATTCGGTTTCCCCCCCCCCCCCCACCCACCCGAACCCCAGCCCCCCCCCCCCTCCCCACAGAGAGTTCTGTTCAGAGGGCAAGCTTATTTATCTGACTTTTGTTGAGATGTTACTCTAAAATTTCAATGGAAATTTTAAAGGGGCGGGGAGGGGTGGGGTTTGTATAAGGTGGTGAAAGTGATTTAAAAAAAAACCCCTCCATTGCAAGTCTCTTTCGGCATAGAACAGATACGCTTAACTGGTTTCCACCAGTGATTTCCCCCGTATTTTAGATGCTGTAAGCGACACATATGCAAGCAGCTTACCAGGGGCCGTACCTCAGTGGCGTGTACTGATGCTACCCAGCCAAGAACAATTTGTATGTGACCTCAGAGGCAACGTTCATTTTTTCATCTCTTATCCACTTGTTTGAAGAGGCTTTCCACTTTTTAAAGTTATGCATTGACCAGATGTTTAGGCAGTCTTGTCATGCTGCAGGCTCCACGCCAAACGCACACTGTTGCTCTCCCATGACGGCCAACAAAAACAAAAGACTTTCTTCCGCCCAAAAAACACTTAAGAACAGCTAACGAACCTGTACAAGTCATGATATTCACAGAAAACCAAATAAGGAATAAAAAGAGTTCCCTCCAACGCATCGCTTAAAAGATTAGACAAAGAGCACACAAATACTTTCCAGAAGTGTCTGTAGAGGGTGGTGAATACCAGAAACAGGGACAGGGGCAAGAGAGAGAGAGAGGAAGAGAGAGAAAGAGAGAAAGAGGTCTGTACAAGATACTGATATTTTCAGCGACTTTTTCCTCATGGTCTGATCACTGCCATACAGCTCACTGTTTGCTCAGCCCTCACGGCTTTGATGCGACAGGGTTTTTTTGTATTGTTTTGTTTTGTTTTGTTTCGTTTCGTTTTCGTTTTTAATCAAAGATCGTCAGCGCTCAGTGCTTACTGTTGAAGCGGCTGCTATGGGATGTATGCGTGGGAGTTTGTTTGGTTTAGGCATCCCAGTACAGATGAGAGAAAGTTTACAGAAGCACTGAGAATGTGCAGCAGAGATAAACTGGCAGTTCTGAAGGATTCGGGCCACAGTTAAGACTGAGTTTAAATTTATTCTGACTCAAAAATAGGCCAGCAGAGCAGATGGGTCAGTGTTAGTTAGCTAGGCGTAATTAAATGCTTTGAAGTTACCTCTGTGGTGTCACAGGGAGCTGGACTGGCAGAGCAGATTGGCTTACTAGAGTTTGTATTGGTAGAGTCATAAGGAAAGGGCGAGAATCCAGAGAGCAATGGAGGCAGGATGGTAGAGTAAGAGGACAGGACCAGGAGAGCTTCAGTCATGGATGACGATTGGTCCTCGCATCCGTAGACTAGGATGAGGGGGAGCTAGGACAGGCCCCTGCGCCGGTCCCTGGGGAACCCTGCGCAGGTTGATTTGCTCACAGGGTTGCCTACAGGCTCTTCTTAATTGGGAACGAGACAACAGCCTCCTGGCTTTCCTGTGACAGCAAAAAAAAAGGATGCGACCTCATCAACATTCACTCACAGTGTCAGTTTACTTCCCATGTTAAGTAACAAAGTTAGAGTATAGCCTATTACTCAAACAACCCCAGATGAGGAAGCAAACCAATTTTGTCCATTTTGTGCTACTTTAAACATTTGTCTGGACAAAGAAGATTTAAACTGAAGTTCCTGATTGTGTAGAAAATGCCAGAGGTTCCTGATTCCATAGAAAAATGCCATAACTTCTTTTTAAATCCTGCATTTCATCCAATTTCATTGGTTTATTCTTTTCAGAGTACTGAAAAAAGAACACTTACGGTCAAGATAACAGAGAAGAGAAATCTCTCAAGGTTAAGGTGTCAAAACCTAATCTTTACACTATGGTTCGTTTATTCATTTCACAGAAGTGGAGGGCACTAAAACAAATACTACCATCGCATTACAGCAAAGGTCATATGTTCCTGGAAACAAAACGTTTAGACATGAGAAGTGATGAGAGCCTGCAGTGCATCAGAGACAAATCATAATTTAGCCCCAAAACAACGCTCAGACGGAAAACCAGACCTGGGATTAAGGGGTATTTATTCGCCTCGGGTTGAAGGACCGGTCTTGTCCCAATAGTCTTCAATGCGCCCTTTCCCCGTGAACTTGCTCTTATCGTAACTGAATGGATAAGCACTGCGGTCACTATAGAGCATTCGTATAATGTCTGTGCGGCTTTAGCCCAACCCATTTAGGTAACTTAAGTAGAAAAGGACAAAAATAAAAAGAGCCGTAGAGGAATCTTGGGACAGGGCTCAATCTGTCAGACACATCAAATACATTATCACCCAGGTCCTTTTTAAATTCGATGTCCAATAGCTCTCTTATTATTTTCCAGAACCTTCTTAGGCGTCATTAATTCTTTTCTCCAAGGGGATGAAGCAATAGGATGCCTGTCCACGCTTCCACTCTGGAAGCTAAATTTTGAGTTGGTGTTTGTCCACTCCCAGTTGGAAGGTTAAATAAGGTATTTTTTGACTCCCTGTGGCAGCTTAATAAAAACATATAAATCATCCCCATTTGTTCTGACAGGCTGTTATTAAATTAACGTTAGCTAATGTGGGTGTTGTGTTATCTTGACATGGAGCATTTGTGTCCTTCTAACCCTCAGAAAACTCCATTACCAACTACATGTTAATTCCTCTCCCTTGGGAGAAACCCGCTCCCTCTGTCTAAATCAAGAGACAATCGAACACGCCTTGCAAACCGAGACAAACAATAGAGTGCCGATTGTTCATAAATCAATATGTTTCTTTTAAAACTAATTGAGGTAAAGCCAAGAGTAGAATAGGGATTACGTTCTAATCACAAAATTTCCTCATAAAATGAGTCCGGCTTTTTTGTTGTTGTTGTTGTTGTTGTTGTTGTTGTTGTTGTGACAACGTACACCAAAGTCTGAAATGAGACGTGATTTGAAGCTTTCTCCCTTCAAATCTCAGTGTCTGAACATAACTACGCCACGAACCCGTGCATCTGTTGATTCAATTACCCCTACAACTTAACGAAAACGCTGTTTCCACACACATTTCTGGTAGGAGGTGAGAACATTGGGAGAGATGTAGAGAAGTCAAGATGGAAGAGGGATGGTACAATGTGCCAAAGAAACAGCTTACAAGCATATGCATGCCCGCTCCCTTCTTCTCCTTCCCATTGTGTGAAAATATATTTCACTCACAGTAAAATAGTAAACACAGCAGGCATGCACATCTCTATTTTGAGGTTTTTTTTTGCATGGTGCCTCTAAACAAAAGCACGCTTGATTCATTGAGTCTTCCTGAATATTATACCATAGAATGGATTACACATATAATAGTGAAGACTGATGATATCATTTCATGCGAGATGGTGAGAGTGTGTTCTGAATAATGAGAGAAATAGACCAATAGCCCAGGTCTCATGTTCACATAAAATGTATGTAGCTGACAGACGCCTTCCTCTCGGCTGCGACTAGATTGGCTGTAATGAGGAAGCCATGATCTGGACATCAAGCAGCAAATCAACATTCATTTTAATGGAAGCTATGTGCATGTATGTGTGTGTGTGTGTGTGTGTGTGTGTGTGTGTGTGTGTGTGTGTGTGAGTGTGTATGTGTGTGTGAGTGTGTGTGTGTGTGTGTGTGTGTGTGTGCGTGTGTGTGTGTGTTTACAGTCTCTAATGTAAACATAACGTAAACAATCTACAAGCACAAATGGGCATATTTACTAAACTTCTACGTTGATGATGTGTCAATACTTAAAAGAACATTTGTTTTTTACTTTTTTTTGTAAGCGATGCATATCTTAGCTGTTTCAACACCATCCTCCAAATTGCTATGATATTAAAGTTCGTTCAAACGCAAAGTACATCAGTATTGTTAACATATAATGGCTGTTGGTAAAATAGCGTCGTAACAAATTCAAGGCAGTTTTGCCTGCTATGGCAATAATGAAATTAAACTAAAAGCATTTATCCTGTTCGCTGCTAGTACAACATTTATATTCAAATGCTGAATTCCTTGTTCTATATCTATACTCTCACTATCAAATGAAATCGAAGAGACAGAGAATCTTGCATGAATAATTTTGTTCTTTCATTTAAGCTACCTCCACTAAGCTCTATTTCATATGTATTAACACACAGACACACGCTCACACACAAACTCTTTCATAAATGTGGTTTCCATTTACCTAACAGGCACTTTATTCGACATGCACATTTAAAACAGCGGTCGCAGCAATGATGATAATATTAGTGGTTATTGCTCCCAGTTCCTGTTCATGATATCAGAACAGTTTTTGTTTTTTTTTGCTTGTATGAAGATGTAAAACATGACTGCCTCACACCGGCTTTCATATATCTTTGGCTGTACGGCCCAGATAAAGGTTAATCCTTCAGAAGAGGGGGGGCTCTAAATTTAGCCCCACGTCCGCTCCAGTGCTCGGGGCACAGAGGCGACTAGAGCAGTCATGCCTCATTCGGACGTGGTGTTAATGGAGAAGCCTTTTTTTTTTTTTTTTCCCGCCAGTGTCCTTCCAGCTTTGATTTCTCACAAGTGGCTCTGGCTTCACATCGCCCTTGTCTTTGCTCCAAATGAACAACGACAACAACAAAAAAAAAAAAACTATGAAGAATTGAATGCCCTTATAAAGAACTAAACACTTCCTGTCAAGTGGCTGATCATTTGTCCTGAGCAGGTGGGTATCCGTCATGAATTAAGACACGAGTGATATCGGTCAGTCAGCCTTGTCCAGTGAGAGCGATGTAAATTTATACCGCACAGATGTTTCTGAAATTCTATCTGCCAGACGGGGAGATGATGCATATTATATTGTGCAGGATAGTCTAATGCCAATCCAGGTGAGTCAAGTAAAAACCACCAGAGTGATGTTAAGACTCCACAGGTAAGCTAAAGCATGTGTATGTGTGGTATGTGTAGTGTGTGTGTGTGTGTGTGCGCGCGTGTGTGTGTGTGTGTATGTGTATATACGTGCATGTGTGTATGTGTGCATGTGTATGTGTGTGGGTGTGTGCTTGCGTGCACGTGTGTGTGTGTGTGTGTGTGTGTGTGTGGGCATTCTGCACTTACCATGAGCAGATGTCTAACGGCTGCATCACTGAAATAAAACAAGCAGCCAGTCACTCACAGGAAGTCTCAAACATACTGTGACGCACTATTAAATGCGGCACCCAAAACAAAAACAAAAACAAAAACAAAAAAAAACAAACAAAAAAATCCCTGTGCCCCTAGATTCCTCAAAAAAACATTTGGTTCCATAAACGGTCATTTTAGTATTGTTTTACATAAGGCCCAAGAATCAAAAGATATGGGCTGTTTAAGGCCAAAATATGTTTGTTTGTTTTTTTAATTCCACAATACATTGCAACTGAGCGCAGAAAGCCCTGTAATATCGTAATTAGGGGAATGAATCATGAGCATTAAGATGTACAGCATAGAATCAAGGAGATATTAAAACGAAACCATTAAAAAAAAAAATCTGGAGCCCTTGATCCTTCCAGATTGCATCTTTATTCACTCACAAATGGCCGTGGATAACAAGCCAATCTTTCCCCTTTCGACTGAGCCACGGTGCCATGGTGATGGAGAGAAGAGAGGGGGAGGGGGCTAGACCCCAAACTCCTCCCCATTACAGAAAATAGCAAGCAAATATTAACAACAGGATGTTACTTTGAGTGGTTCTCTCAATATATGTAAATATTTTATGTCCTCTCAGAGTGGTGTTTATCATTTAAGTGCTTATGTTTAAGAGGATTCCCATAGATGTTTTTACATTGTATTTTTGTGTGTCTCTATTTAGTAAGTTCTATGTGTGTGTGTATAGCTGTATAGTAGGGTTACCTGAGGAGTCTAAGTCATCGTCTGGGTAAAAGTGAACTTCACTCTCAACAGAACTAATGGAGTGAGACAAGACTGCTTTGCTCACAAGGTTAATTCCAGCACACCAGGTGCTGTACTTTGTCATTCCCAAAATGAATTCAACACTGGATGTAAAGACCGCCACCTCTCTCTCTCTCTCTCTCTCTCACACACACACACACGCACACACACAAGGCACTGATAATTAAAATGACTTTGTCACGGACAGCGCCTGTGTCCTGTAAAATAGGGCTGACCTAGTTTACGCAGCTCAGGCTCAAACATTTTCAACTGTGACTCGACGTTTGTGTCTGTGACCAATTCGCTAATTCCACATGTGCAGTGTGTATCACTGGGATCTGCCACTGTTCGTTAAGCAAAGGCTGACTCACGACGAGCCATATTTAATCAAAATGTTCATGCTATTTCTACGGATAATCACAACAGGTGCCAATCAAAAAAAAAAAAAAGGCTTAACGGGTGTCGCCCCCCACCGTTTGTCCTGGTCTGAGCGACATCTCATACCATGATCTGCCCGGGCTGTGCTCTTCGATGTATCACCTTCAGAGAAGCAAAACGACGCCGAAGCTGACGTCTCTCGCTCTAAATCGCTTTAAGCTCGAGATGAATCAGAAGAACGGCCTGATCAGAGGAACATGCACGTGTGCTTGGGACACTGGCTATGCCTACCTGGTCTCGCGGGACACCAGAAAAAAACTGTCGTCTGGTGCATCGATCCAGTTTGGCCGTCGTTTGCGAAGCATCATACCACTGGCTCGCAGGTTACCGCTGACGCTAGTGCGTCCGTTATGCTGCTGGGGGGGGAGAGGGGAGCACATACTGTTCAAACTGCTGAACTTGGAACATTTGCATAAAACGTCTAAATCATGAGAATCATTGCTTTGAGTAATATTATTAAGGCTATTATTACTGTATTCTTTGCTTAGACGGATGGAATCTTTTCTCAAGTATGGGTATCTGTACTCAGCCTGTTCTGATCTAAGCCAAAACTCAACGCGCTGACATCAAGATATAGTGCTTACCAGAGAAGGCCCCACCACATGGCCTGGGTTATCTGTAATGAAAGGAGAACAAAGCATTTATCGAAAACAAACTTATATAACAAACGCTACATTATGAAAATAAATATCTCAGATGTATGTGTATGTGTATGTGTATGTGTGTGTGCTCGATCACCTTGTCCTGGGGCATTGCCTCTCCTCTCTGGTGCCTCTGCCCTGCTGTGATGGTGGTAGCTGCGTTTTCCCAGCATGCCGAGCGGCCCGTGGCTGGGCAGGGAAGAGAGCAGGCGGCGTGGGGGTTGGATTTGCAGACCAAGGGTACGGTGAGCCCGCGGGATGTGGGGCGCTGGACGTGACTCTGAGAGGATCAAACAGGCTTTTAAGTCCCCAACCTTCTCTCAGAGGTTTCACAAATTAACATCTAAATTACACTTTACCAACTCCAGTCATGAGAAAGCCACTGCATTTCTTCTTTAAAAAAAAAAAAAAAAGATTAAGACCAGTACTTACAGAAAAGTTCTGTAATTACTCAATCATTCAACAGCACTGATTTGTATATCAGCTGAATCAGGAGTGTCGCAGCGCTAAGCTTGGGTTGAAGACGGATTGACACATGGGTTGCTCAGGACTGGAGTTAAGACATTTTGTTTTAGACACGAAGTCAGATGTTTTCCATGCGTTCATGCGTCTCACCCAAGAACTGCAGGACACTAGTGAGCGTGCTCCTTTGGGAGGGTCTTGGCCTAGACGGCCGGCCTGCCATTCCTTCAGACACCCGGATCATATCTGCACACACACACACACGCACACACACACACACAGAGAGACAGGGCCTGGTCAGCGAGCTGCAGCAAGTTGAAAATACTTTCTCTCTCACACACACACACACCAAGACTCACAACTGGCAGTGTAGAATAGATCAGTATGATGGATGCCCGAGTGAGACAGCACCCCACAGAGACTAATATCTCACTAGCTGCAGCATAGTGGTTTGCCAAGAGATCCTAACTGAGACATCAAAGTCAAATCACATTTGCACTGCACTGCAAGTTTCTTTGGGGGCAAAGCCAACATATTCTCACCCTGAATTACACCACATTGATTTGACCATGATGTACCCCATTAAAGAGTTCCTGCCTCTCCCCTTTGAGCCCATTGAAAAATTCATTAAAACCAGAGAGATACGGAGACCACTCTTCAGGACAATTCCCCTCATTGCTCCAGCAAATGGACCACAAAGATACGCCTTGAAGACAATCAATCTATTCTCTCCCAGGATGATGCATCTTTTGGGAGGACTGTCATCGGCTGAGCTGTTTTCTGGTGTTGCCCATAAATACAGAACACAACCTTACTTGTACAATTTGTTCTCACCTTCCTCAGACTAGGAAAATGAAGATGTTTTGAATTATGGTATATTAGGATTGGTTTGTGATTTTTTTTTTTAAAAAAAAGATATTGTTCTATGAATCCTAAGTGAGTGCAATGGACCCAATTAAAATTAGTCTTGAAACCACAGCTCTGTCTGCAACAGTACGTCCAGAACTTGTTCAGTTTTTTTGTGGGGAACCAAGGTTTTTCTCTACATTAATATTTTGTGTTGTAACATTTTTTTATGGTGTCAGTGAAAACTGTAACAGTGGCCAGACTTGAAGCAATGACATTTAAATACTAGTAAGGATCTTTCATGTCTTGATATTGTCAAGATGTTACTTTGAGCAGTTCTCAATTTACTGAACATTCTTAGGTCTCTTACCAGCCTTTCCCCTGTTTATATTCAGCAGGTAAGAGCTATTATCTGAGGGGTATGCTTGAAAAACTACAGAGCCGGTCTTGACAAAGTGTTTTGGGGTGGGGTGGGGGGTAGGTGGGTGTGGCTTGCTGTCACTCTCAAGGATAATTCATATGAGTGAAATGCATATGTGCACAACCACACACACAAACACACAGACATGCACTCTCACACACATTCAGTGAAGGCATACACAGAACAAAATGGCAGGGGGGGCAGAGCTCATGCTGTCAGTGGAGGTGGGGCCTCATATGATTGACTCTCAGTTCGGCCTACTGGTGTGATTGTGACAGAGTGATGGACAGGTACACAAGACACATGAAACTACAAGGACTCAGATAAGATGGTTTCAGCCATGATTTTTATTTGTGGTTTTTTTTTTTTTCTTTCTTTCTCTTTTTTTTTTTTTTTGGTTGCCCACAGGACATTCACACAAAGAAATAAAGCAAAAAAAAAAAAAAGTTTAAACAAGAGAAAAAGGAAACGAGCAAAAAAGAGCATGCTTGTTGGAGGCCCTGTTTTTTTTTTTTTTCAGAATGTCTTCTTATGGGAGGGGCACATACAGACACACCCCCTCAGAGGCAAATACAAGGGGTGGAATGGAAGCATAGCATGGAGGAATGCAAATGGTGGGAGGGGCAAGACAAGAGAGCAAAAAAAAAAAGAAAAGACAACGACGACTATGATTGGCTGTGATTCAGGACATCGAAGGAGAGTGACAGAGTGACAAACAACATGAGAATGTACTTCCTTGAGGAGAGACCACCAGACCTATTTAGGAATGGCATTTTGAAGAATTCTTTTCCCACGAAAAAGTTCTGTAAATCCCAGACCCCTGTATACACTAAGCTGGTGACCTGGCTTAACCACTATCCAAGTACTCCAAGTTCGTTATTTGTTTGTTTGTGTGTTTTTAATTATTTCTTGGAATTATGGGAAGGATGTGGAGTAAATTGGACATGACCTAAGGAATGGATTTGCACCGTATAACTGTCCCTGATCTGATTACTTTGACGATAGATATGTGATGCCGCTGTTTTATATTCAAATGTTTTTTTTTTCAACGTCTGTTTGAACAGCACAGGTTTACACCTTTGAACAGCACCTTGATCTAAAAGTCAAACCACCCAACTGCTAATTCAGGGGCCAATGACGTTCTAACTCTGAAACATCTTGACCGGCGTTAAGGGCGGGGCCACTGAAGGGGGCTAAGCCAATAGGGTAGCTGTCCACCCGATACAGCACTCGACCCGTGGCGGAAGAAGCTCTCTGATTTGCATTCTCAATAAAATACCCACATACAGATCTAATCGGCCTGAGATGCAGGCCTGGGCACCATGACAGCAACTGCCACCAACTTCTTCATGACCGACTGAAGGGAAAGGTCAAGAGGTCAGGGCTGTGGAAGCCAACGCCCTCTCTCTTTTTCTTCACTCTCATCTTCTCTGTTTCGAATACATCTCCAGTCCAGTCAACTGAACCTCACGGCCTGTGGCTGTAATGTCCAAATTAATCACTACCATCGACTTGCTGTTTTTATAGGATCATTTGTCAGAGGAGATGACTTCAGCTTAATGCACAAACTTCTAGGATGAAAGAACTAGAAAATTAGAAATAGGAATTAAATACACACATTTCGTATGAGTATTTCCCACACTAACTTGATCGGAATTCCCCTACGAGACACACACACACACACGCGCACACACACACACACACTAATGGTCTACAACTGGTAACTGTCAGCAATCACCCCCCCCCCCCTCCCCTCCCCTCTCCACCCACTCCCAATAGCCTGGAGCCAATCTGTGAGTTTTGGCTCCAAACTTTTTGATTCATGGTGTTGTATCCATCTCTGAGTTTAGGAGAGGCCAAAAGTTTCTCGGAGAAAGAGTGGGGCTCCTTCACTCCTGAGCCTTTTCATTATCTAATTACAAAGACAAACGAGAGCCTCACCACTCTGTCGATAACGACTCCTGCCAAGATTTGCAAACAACATAAACACAGATCGCCTGGTTCTGTAACTCACTGGTTTTTAAAAAACTCTCCAAAAGTACAGGCGATTTCTCCTAAAGTGATAAAGTTTGTTTCGCTTTTAATTAGTCTCGGAACACAATCTTAAATTATTCACTGGGCTTTACTGTTTTTTTAAGCACTCTACCTAGATCTACCACCCACTGACAACTGTCCGGTGTTTCATTTCAAACTTTCCAGAGCCACTTGAAGAAAATCACAAAGCTGCCTCATTAACTTGTCAAATAACCAAAATGTTGACTGTATGAATCCGTAAGACAGGAGTTTAAAACTATGACAGAAGAGGTTCGTCAGGCTTTTTTTTTTTTCATTTTATCATGATATAGAGGTAGTGACAGCAAAGAGATTGATAGACTGTAGACTCAAGGCCATAAGGGTTTGTACATAAATGAATCTAAAAGTACTTGCGTTCTCTGCATAGTGTTGTATTTAATAAAGGTCATTTGCTAGTCTTCCTAGACTTGCTACCACATCTATCAATAAAAATCAGTCAATTCATATAGATGTTACTTTTTTTTTAAAATTATTCTTAAAGTATCTTGTAAAGCACTATGTCCTTCATGTATGTATAAAATTGATGGTCAACGCATAAGGTGGTGTTTTGAAAAGCACACACATGCACGCATGCACAAACACACACACACACACACACAACCACACTCCTACCTGAATAAATCTGTTCATTTCCTCCTGTTCACCTTTTCCGTAAGCTAACCTTGATAAACTGAGCGAAAAAGCAGTTCCTTTGGAAACAGATCTACACCTACTACTTATATCAAGGGTACGCCAATCCACAGCTGACGTAAGCCAACCTCTTCCGTGCCTTTCTCTGTAATTACTCAGTCTCTCACAGGCCGCACTGGTAAATGCACTCTATGCCATCAGATTGCAACATCTTCCCCTTAAAAATAATAAAGCTGACACATCTCACCCCCTTCAATTACAGTATCAGTAATCGCGCATTTGTCCGTCACACCAGACCCAAAGCGAATGACAGCCGACAGCGATATCTGCAGTGAGATGGAGCTTATCGCAGCTACAAAAAGGTGTGGTTTACAAGAAAGGCAAATCCAAACTAAAACGTACTTCATTTTACCAACCTGTTTCAACTCTCCGTACCACCGTGGGGTGTGCAAAATATAGCTTTTTTTTTTTTTTTTTGTAGGCAAAATACTCGTTAAATCTATTTCTAATTTTATCTCGTTTTGGTAAATATAAAGTTCATACTATGCTAAGCATGTCAAACAGTACTAAGATCTACTGCTGAGCTGATGGAGTCAATTGTTCAGATCCACTCCACTCGTATTGGTTTGTGCATAAAAAAAAAAACAACAAAAAACAAAAAAAAACATTATCACCACTGCGGAGACGCGTGTGCTTGTTTTTCAGTTTAAACTTACACTGGCTTCTCAAAATATTTAAACCATTTAAAAAAAAAAAAGTGAGCCCCAAAATAAAATAAAATTTTTTTTAAAAAAAGACAAACGAAAACTAAGAGCAGAAAAAAAAAACCAGGGAAAAAAAACTCCAAAACAACTGAAAAGATGATTAAAACGCAAAATTATGGAGGACAGGCAGTCTTTATTGGAAACGGGGTGGGGAGAATACAAAAAACCAAAATAATAATATAATAATAACAATAATAATAATAAAAACAGTAAAAGACAGAAAAAATGGAAGGGGGGGGGGGGGGAGAGAATGGCAGCGAGATGTGGAGGATGGGGGGGGGGGGGGGGGGGGGGGGTGCAGGGGAGAGGAGCAGAGCAAGATGGTGAAGATGTATGTTTGTGAGCGAGTGTGTGTGTGTGTGTGTGTGTGTCCGCGCGCACGCATGTGTGAGATTGAAGTTAGGAATTTAAAGAGCTCTTACACTCCGCCTTTATGGCGCCACAGTTAATGGGCACAAAGGGGCGGCGCGCGGCCCGGCGCAGCCTGATGACGTCGCGGCACATGTGACGCGCGAGCTTGGTGAGGCGCGTGGCCTGGAGCAGAAAGGCCTGCTTGGTCCTCATGGAGGATTTGGGGCTGCCGCTGTTTCGCACCGGGACCATGTGGGAGGACTGGCGGGGACCGTGAGTACGTGACCGCGGTTCCTACGGACAGACAGACAGAGAGAGAGACAGAGAGAGAGAGAGAGAGAGACAGGGAGAGGGAGAGAGAGAGAGAGAGAGAGAGACAGGGAGAGAGAGAGAGAGAGAGACAGAGAGAGAGAGACAGAGAGAGAGAGACAGAGAGAGAGAGACAGGGAGAGAGAGACAGGGAGAGAGGGAGACAGAGAGAGAGAGGGAGACAGAGAGAGAGAGAGAGAGAGAGAGAGAGAGACAGAAATTTTGAAATGAAAGAGGAAAAAAAAAAAAGAGATGAAGATAGGTGGAAATGAAGATTGAAAATGAAACACGTGATTGGGGGGGGGGGGGAAATTTTGAAATAAAAGACATAGAAAGAGATGAAGATAGGGGGAAAAAAGGAAAAAAATTAAGTTGGAGAGGAAAATAAAGATAGAAAATGAAACACATGAGAGACAGGGAGGGAGGGAGGGAGAGAGAGAGAGACAGGGAGAGAGAGAGAGAGAGACAGGGAAAGAGGGAGAGAGAGAGAGAGACAGCGGAGGGAAAGAAATGGATTTTTTCAGAGCAGCAAATGATTCCAGCCACGAAGAGTTGAAGTTGACTATCGTTAAGATAATCCTTGAGTGATTTCTCTCCCGTGTCTCTCAGACTGCCCTTAAATTGACAGATGAATGAGATTCTCACTTTCGGCTAATCAACTCATTTCCGTCTCTCAAGAGGGACCGAGCTGATGTTTCATTCCACTCACTGCTTTACAAAGCTGTTGACATGGTAACATATTATCTCTGTTTATAATTCTTCAATGGGAGAGCAGAAGGCTTACGTTGGGGGCGGGGCTCGGCGGGGTCTTCTCCTCAGCACCCTCGGCTCTGCTTGGCATCTTTAGGCCACCGTACTTTTTCCAATACATCCAACAGGACACACAGAGACGACACTGCATGTTCGGAGGACCCCAAGAGTACCACTGAGGAGACTGCATGGCTGTGGAACAAAACACACACGTTCAGAAACACACACACACACACGCACACGCACACACGCACGCACACACGCGCACACACGCACACGCACACGCACGCACACGCGCACACACACGCACACACAAGAGTACCACTGAGGAGACTGCATGGCTGTGGAACAAAACACACACGTTCAGAAACACACACGCGCACACACACACGCACGCACACACACCACACGCACGCACACCACACACACGCACACGCGCACACACACACACACGCACACCACACACACACGCACGCACACCACACACACACGCACGCACACCACACACACGCTTGGCCGAGCTATGGGCACTGGACCACGCAGGCATCCAAAAGCTTCTCCCAAAATGCAATGTCGCTACCAATCACTTCATCCAACCAGCCATCCATCCATCCACTCATTCATTCATTCATCCATCCATCCATCCACTCATTCATTCATCCATCCATCCATCCATCCATCCATCCACTCATTCATTCATCCATCCACTCATTCATTCATCCATCCATCCACTCATCCATCCATCTACTCATTCATTCATTCATCCATCCATCCATCCACTCATTCATTCACTCATCCATGCACCTACTCAGTCATCCATCCAACCATCCATCCATCCATCGAGCCATTCGTAAAAAACACCATTTTATATCTCTAAGCAACAAATATCCACATGTATCTCCGTAACCATGTATCTCTGTAACGAAAGCGAAGATATGGGAGAGGTGTTCTTGGCATGAACTCGTGGATTTCGTGTTGTTAAGTGTCTTGATCGCTTTGATCTGCCGCTGAATACCCGAATAACGCGGGCCGGTCGTCCTTGGGAATCATTGCTTTGGGATAAGGAGCACAGAGGCTCATCCATTGATTGGATCGGAAAACGAATGGGAAAAATAGCTTCCCCCTTGCAGTCATTCCTGGACCAATTGATTGCACAATTCCTGGGGTGCCTTCACCAGGGGTGACGGAGGGGAAAACAAGTGAATCTGCCCGTCTCCACCTGCTCACTCTAACGATCTGAAGAGGGTTTTAGGAGCACTCACCGAAGCAGCTTTCGCATGCCCGCCCACCCCCGGCCGCGTGGTAACCACCCGGGCCGGCCGCTCCGTTCATGGTGGCCATCTTTCCGTTGCTGACGGAGATTTGGTTGGGGTTGGGCTTATTACTGCGGAGGGGACATTAAAACACAATGTCTCAGCATCATGATTTATTATTAATTGATACATTATGACAGGCTGAGAGCGTGAGATGCCTGGAGGTATGTGAGGGGGGAAAAAAAAGTGATTGCACTCGCTGCGCTGGTGAGTGAACAAGTAACACTTACTATGTGGGGATGTAAACCTGCTTCAGTTTACTCTCTGCTTCAGCTGCCTTCAGTCGCTTCTATTCAATTAAAACAAACAAACAAACAATTAACCACGAAGGGAAATGATGCATCCTAAACGCACTGTTAAACTAATGACAAAAAAAAGAACAAGGACTTCAATAAGAGGTAAATATTAGCACTCAGACAATAGAGAGGAATGAAATTTACAGCACGTCTGATACTCTGTGTGTTGTTTCATATAGTATACAATACAAAATGCAGATGAGAACCTTTGAGAAGCCAAAGACAAAACTCTGTGTGTATATGTCTTTGTGTGTGTTTGTGTGTGTGTGTGTGTGTGTGTGCACTCACCTGCTGTACATATCTGTCTGTGGTCTTCCACATGTAGTAATACTCAATGATGCTGGTCAGAGATTTCCATGGCAGCTATAAACAAACAGGAGCAAGAATGAAAATGTCACAGTGTGTGAGCAGGTGGGAAAACAAAACAATGACAATGACAACGACAACAACGACAACGACAACAACAACAACAACAACAACAACAACAAAAAACAGACACAGAGAGGATTATGTGAAACAAAGAGAGAGAGAGAGTGCGCAAGAGGGGAGACAGACTGTGTGTGTTAAACAAAGACAGAGGGAGGGAGAAGAGAAAGAAGACTGTGTGTGTGTGTGTGTGTGAGAGAGAGAGAGAGAGAGAGAGAGATGAGAAACCAAGAGAGATAAAGATAAAAAAAAAAAAATGTAAACTCAAATGAAACAACTGCATGCCCTGGCTGTTTAAGCTAATGCTCCACTCTGGGAGAGCTCTCGAACTCTAAACCAGGAGCCAAGGAATGCTTTTAGTTTCTCTGTTTATGGGGCATATATTCTGAGAACGGCCCAAGCCCCGGGCAAACGCAAAACCCTGATTATTCATGAGCACCTGTTTTCCGGACGAGACACGTTAAAAGCAATCGCGGATATTCTGATGCGTGCCTGCGTGAACCGCCGCCCAAAACCATCGCCACGGAGATGCTAAAAACGAACACAGAGGGGTCCTGAGCAGAGAGAGCAGAGAGCGCGGACGATGAGGCCACGTACAGAACGGAGAAATCGACTCTAAACTCGCGCGTAAACAGCACGAGCTACACATGAGCCTCAGCTTTGGAGTGTTTTTCTTTCTTTTTGTTTTTTCTTTCTTTCTCTCGGGAGACCAGGAGCAATTAAGCCTGGTCTGATTGCCTTGTTTGGGTAGAGTGAAAGGCTCTCTCAGCAGAGACTCCAGAGAAGGCTTCATCAGTACCGTTAAAGTACCGGCGTTTTGGCTACATTTCCTCTCTTTTATTCTCCATCAGGGGGAATTATAAAGCTTTGCCCCCTGAGTGTGAACCCAGAGTCCCTGAGTCTGTGTCCTGGAGGGAGAAGTCTGTCCCTGTGAGTACATATTCAGTGTGTGTGTGTGTGTGTGGAGAGCGCACTCATCACCACAGCGCTGATCAGCCAGACGGACTTGATTAAGCCTGAGACCCCGACAGGCAAGGGCAGTCTCGCCAAACTCCAGGCACTCTCTTTTCAATAATCCAGAGTAAGAGAGTGAGTGAGTGAGAGAGAGAGAGAGAGAGAGAGAGAGAGAGAGAGAGAGAGAAAGAAAGCAAGACACAGCAAAAGAAAGAACAAAAACGAGAGCGTGATAGACCGAGTGTCTTTTGAGGGATCCCTTTCTCTATGTACCGGCTTAGAGCACAATTTTCAGACCGGATGAGTTTCGAAAACAGCTTTTGCTTGTTAGTCATCCGTTCAAAGCCTCCTGGGTTTTCCTTCAGATCGGTCCAAGAGCAGTTCAGTTGATTTTCATTCGCGTCCGAGCATCGCCCTCGAGCATCCCTTTCACTCACCGCTAAAGCAATTTCTCCCCCCTCTGTCCACTTCCTGACACTACCGTCTTTTCCTGCAGAGGCACACGGCCGCCGAGCGCATCGGTGGTGGAAACACAGATCTGACTTTTCACTTACAAAGTCTTGTCGGATGTCGTTGAAGTCCTTGCCATATTTCTCCAGGGCCTCCTCAAACAGGTTGGCCTCTGACGAGCTCCACTCCTCCATCTCGTCCCTGCAAAGCACCGGCCCGCCCTGAGGCACCAGCACACTGAGAGCGCTGGAGAGGTCATAACCGTGCCTGTGGAGGGTGTCCATGGCGTGGAACTACCCCGATAGAGAGAGAGAGAGAGAGAGAGAGAGAGAAAAAAGAAAAAAAAAAAGGCAGTCAGGGTATGTCTGACTTGTAAACGGACTTATCATTTGAGATCATTTATGTTAAAGGCACAAGGAAATCATTCTGTTTTTGGAGTGTTGTCCTTTTCTGAGTGTTAAGGGGGTTCGAAGAGGCTCTGGTGGCCGGGCGGGGGGGGGGGGGGGGGGGGGGGTGTAAAACAGGGGGTGGAGGGGTGCGTTTACCAGCGTGATGTCTCGGGACGCGGCGGCTGCGCTCATGTGTAAACTGGGCTGTCTGACGGAGCTGCTGCAGTCCAGCGCTCGAGCAAACGTCCCCACCGCCCTGTACAGAGCACATCATCATCATCATCATCATCATTAACGACGCTATCACCAAAGTCTACGTTTCCATCACCACAAATAATATCCCATTTATAAGCACGGTACTCGCTCCCTCTTTCCCATACGCCATTAACAGGCTCATTTCTCCGGTTACTTTTAATCAGACTTTAAAAAGCCCTTTTCCTGTCACTGCTTATCATTATATTTACACTGTTTTATATGTACCGCTTCTTTTGGCAAAACCATCATGTAAAGTTGTACTGCACGTCAAATAAGGAGGAGGACATTATCTAAATATTTTTAAATTGAGTTAAACATAACGGTAACTTAGGTAAACAGATACAAAACACGGGACCTCGCTGCCCGGGGCAAGAGTATCGAGAAACGGTAAACAGTGGAGCTGTACTATAACTACATGTGACGGCCAACGGTCACGCTGGGGCCGAGACCCCCCCCCCTCATTTTCCTATCTGTGAACGGGCAGAGGTCAAATGTCAAAGGTCAAAGGCATACCTGGCCACCACTAAGAACTGGTCTATCTGCTTGTTGGTCAGTGGGCACTCGGGATCCCACATCTTCACCTCCAGTTTGGATTGGTCTCGGTCATCAGGTTCCCCTGAGAGAGGGTGAGAGAGAGAGAGAGAGAGAGAGAGAAAATCAGAATCATATGGTCATCTCAGAATCAAGAGAAGGAGCCCACAGACACAAATTAAATTTCTAATTAAAAATAAGAACTTCTCAAAATAGTCGAGGTGGACCGCAGTAATGCACATCCGTTTTAAAATGAAGCGAGTCGAAGCCTGAGTCAGCCGAGACTTGCGCGTAAAAGAATAGGAAGACTGAGTTCCTCAATTGTGAGGAGAGGGAGAGGAAATTCACTCAAGAGAAACATTCTTTGGAGATCAGTCCAAGCCTCTGGAGGGAACTGTTCCGCATTGATTATTTACGCTTTAATTTAAAGACTTTTCCCTGCCATAGCGGGGTTACTGCCCGCTGGGTAACGACCCAGCCTGGTACCGCACGCTTAACCGCCGGAGGGTTAGGGCAAAAACCACGGCAACCGGTAACCACGGCAACGGCGGAAATGAACAAATACATCAACACCGAGAAACACGGGGAGCGAAAACAACTGATTCGTGATGAACGCCGTCGACGACCATCAAAGCAGCGTCTCAGTGCTCGATGAGAGGACTCATCACCGCGGATGCAAGAAAGTGACCCTCAGTACCCTGTTCACTCTTAAAAAAAAAAAAGGGTGGTGGGGGGGGGGGAGAGAGACAAGAACAAAGAGAGGAAGGAAACAGCCTTAAGGTGAACGAGAAATATGCTGTGAAAAGCGGATAAAATGAGGACATAAAAAACAGGGTTTTTTTTTTTATATTCTGTGCGTGCGCATGCAGTTCCTAATCTTCTACAACTCAAAGTCACATAGTGAGGGCTAGCAGCCTGGAGATCGAAGCAGCGCCAGCAGGGAGTGAAATAACACACAGCCCCCTCAACCCAGCTTTCAGTGCATTTAAAGATAGACTGTGAATCACTGTCAATAACACCACGTTCTCTCTCTCTCTCTCTCTCACACACACATTTTCATCCCATCCCTCTGTCTCCTCGTCGCTCAAACCTGGGCCTAGGACTGAAACATAACGCGACATGTCACAACGAACATGGGAACAAATACATCAAAGACGCCCGAACCGTGCTCTACGAAGCTAACGACGGCCGACGTTCGCGGACGTGAACTAAAAAGAGACTCCGATAAAACTCCACGCACACCAGACACGTGTTCAAACGACCAGCTACGGCTAACATCTGCAGAGATGAGTTAAAACGTAACTTAGTTAAGACTCAAGGAGCAGCAAAGCAGTATTCGACAGGCTAACAATGGTAAACATTCACATACCTCACGCGCAAAATGTCCAATCTCAAACAAACCAGATTTACGTACACTATGGATTACAGCGGTCAGTGGGCGTAAATGTGAACTAACATTTCGCTAGCAAAAAGGAAAACGCGCGCTAACATAACCTTATTGCCACATTACTGACACTGTGTTAGCTACACCCTGCAATTTAAAAACTAAAACGGTTTAGATTAGTTCTGAAAGAAACAGGTGGAAGTCGATACCGACGTGAACGGGATGCTATAACAAACGAGTATAAAGCATTCTTAAAGAGAATGTTGGTGAAGTCGGACTTCTGAGAAAAAGCTGGTTACGGTTAGGGGCTCACGCAGGTGTAATTTCACACTTGACCGATCGGAGTTGACGATACAGTAATTTACACGGTTCCTTCTGAGACGCTCCAATGGCCACAAGTCATGACATTTTGAAAGGGCCCAACAGGCAGCAAAAGACTCCCTACCTCTTCCGATCAAGCAGAGGAAACAAGCCCCGCTGCCCAATATCAAACAAATCACCTTTCAGTTCCTTTAGTGTGAAGCTTCTGGACTACTACTCAACGCTCAGTTTAGTTACATGAGGTCCTTTCTCCCTCTCACTCCTATGAGATTAAAAGGAATCTGCAGCTCAAAAAAGGTAAAATGTGAATGCACCATTCACATCAGTGAAATGAATCAAACTAATGCCAGAGTGTGACTCTATAATGATTTTTTTAGCGAGAGTGTGCATGTGTGTGTGTGTGTGTGTGTGTGAGATAGAGACCTACCCTCCTGTAACATGTCGGGAACGTCAGCCTGAAAGCGGGGGCCAACACGGATCTCCCCTTTGTCTGCGAGCAGGGTCTTTTGTGTGGGATCATACACCAATGAGTAAAAGAAGGTGTCCTGAGAGACGGAGAAGAAAGAAAGAAAAAAAAAAAAAAAAAGCGAGAGAAAGAACTTTAAGGTCACCCAGCCTCCATAACTTCACTGCATTTAACGGTATATTTTCATTCTTGCCCTGCACTGAAACATCTGATTTGTCCAGTTTTACCACCAGGCATCTGATGAGTAGAATCAGGTAAGAAAGAGTGGTGCTATTGAAATCTTGTCATTGTGTGGGTCTCCAGGACTTGAACTGAGAAACACTGCACTGGACCAATTATAGAGCAGCATCCGAAACAAACACGCTTACCTCTTTCTCCAGGTAGGAGAGTACAGCTTCAGTCTCGTTCAGGAGGGCAACGCTGCATTTTCCCCTGTCAGAGAAAACACACACACACACACACACACACACACACACAGAGACACGGAGAGAGAGGAGTTCAGACACACACCCAACGCCGTGGGAGCGCAGTGTCCTACATAACCCATCCTTGTCCTGACCCTCATCTCCCCAATCCCCACCACTCAGGAAAGTTGAGAGGGGAAATGATATTAGGTGCCAGATTACAGAGGAACGTGTGAGTGAGAGAGAAGGAATGAACTGAGAAGAAAAGGTGAGAGGAGCACAGCCAGGTGAGAGAAATGATGGGGGAGGGCAGGTGATGAGAAATTAATTGACAGTGGAGGGAAGGAGAGAAAGGGGGGGGGGGGGAGAGGCCGCAAAAATGGATTGGGAGGAGCCAACGACAAAACGTAATAGCACTGGACATCACAGGGTGCTCCTCTGGTTTTGTGTGCGTTTGTGTGTGTGTGTGTGTGTGTCTGTGCGCATGCATCGGCGGGAGAGGAACCAGACACCAGCATACCGGCACACGAAACAACACCTTAGTGGGCTGTTATCACGCGTGTCGCGCGGCACGTGTCCTTGGCCGTGCGTGATGACGTCATGCCTACACATCTTCATTTCACATTAACGACTGCTTCATGTGAGGGCCATCTGGCCAGTCAAGACTGTTCAGTTTGCTCCAAAGCAGTCAAAACAAAACAAAACAAAACAAAAAAAGACTAGACTAAAAAAAGACGCGCTGATGAAGGAGAGGAGAGAGAGCGCAGGACTGATGCTGTCTTTTCTTCAGAGAGCACCATCAATCTTGAAGTGCAAAGTGAGGCTGTTGTTACTTTGACCTGGCTGGCACTCAGCGGAAAAGACTGCGGCGCTCGGTAAAGATCGCTGATGTTCTTAGCACTGCGGCGTCTCTGGACCCTTGTGAAGCCCCGAAGAACTCAGCAGCACAGACAAATCAGTCATACACACCCCTGGAGAGGCTATCGGAGCCAAGTAAGTAAGTAAGTAAGTAAGTGAGGTCTAATGAAGGAAAATCTTATCACGGTTCCAAGATCTGCAGGAGTAACGGGCATGTGTTCTAGTTCGGCACTAACGGACCAGAGTCCAGCTGACTGAATATCAATCGGTGCTCGTGCGCTCGGCTTCTTGCCTCGGATGAGCTGGTAAGGGATCGGTATGCTAATGCGCGGGCCTGGGAGGCCATGGGGGAAAAATACTGTCAAACATGCCAGGAACTTTCACTGTTAATGTTGTGTTAATGAAAATAAATCAGCTGGTCCTCTCCCTGACCCTTCTGCTCTTTGCTGATTTTGTGTGTGTGTGTGTGTTTTACCTGATGTATATGGCAGTTGTGCATGTGTGTGTATGTGTTTTTTTTACCTGATGTGTGTGTTTATGTGTATTTTACCTGATGTGTGTGGCAGTTGTGCGTGTGTGTGTGTTTTTTACCTGATTTGTGTGTGTGTGTGTGTGTGTGTGTGTGTGTGTGTGTGTGTGCGCCTGTGCGTGTTTTTTACCTGATGTGCGTGGCAGGGAGGGATTCGTACTGTCGGGAGAGGAAGAGCTCTCTGTGGCGGAGCTGGTGTTTCTGTTTCTCTGTAAGCTCAGGCTCTGACGGGCTCTCTCTTTCCTCCTCCAGGTCCTCTGCAACACACACCCACACACACACACACACAGAGACAAACACAGAGAGAGAGAGAGAGAGAGAGAGAGAGACAAACACACTGTTAAAGACTGGCAACACGCAACAGAGAAACCTCCTCAGGCCAATACAACAAGCCATTAGCACACCCACAGATCATACGCACCCACACACACACACACACACACACACTTTAGGAAGAAAGCCTGTGTATACAAACTCCCTCTAATACAAACACACACACAAAGAAAGGAAATGCACATGTATGAACCAGAGAACATTCTAGTAGGCTAATAGACCGCTGACGACAAAGGAAAGTCATCAATACACAAAATGAGTAAGTGCACAGGCATACACAAACTACACAGATCAAATTTCACAGAGCATACAGGCTGAAGATGAGACCACAAACATACAGATAAAGCACACAAACCCATGCAATTCACCTAACAATCAAGTCTAACTGTTTGTCAGGTAAAATATTGATATTACTATTTCTAGGAATGAACACGAGTCTTAATTTTTCACGGCTGACTACTCACCAGCTGAAATGAAAAAATAACCCATTATTTCGGGTGTGTGTTGACAAGCAGAGACGCTTTAATGGATCTAAGCAAAATGATGTATTCCACAGAAATCTGTCACACCTCCGACAGATTGATTTTTCAGGGAAATAGCTCTTTTTATTAGCATAAAATGTTGCACGCCACACATTTCTGTGGGTTTACCAGACACCAGTAGGCGTATCATTTTTCATAACCTCAGAGTGGATGATCCACATCACAATCCGAATACATATTCTATGAGCTATGACCCCACATCACAATCCGAATACATATTCTATGAGGTGTAAACCCACATCACAATCCGAATATGTACTCTACGAGGTGTAAACCCACATCACAATCCGAATATGTACTCTACGAGGTGTAAACCCACATCACAATCCGAATACATATTCCATAAGCTATGACCCCACATTACAATCCAAATATGTCCTCTATGAGGTGTAAACCCCACAGCACTATCCGAATACGTACTCTGTGAGCTATAGCCACCGACGCACCGTATTATGGAACTAATGTTGAAACCTACTGTCTTACACATTACCTTTTATCAATGATAATGGGCATTTATTAGCCGGTACTGATAATCATAGGAGTCCGCTGGAAAGTCACACAGTTAATCTGTGATGGATCTCATTTATGACAGTGTTGATCTTCATGCTTGGCACACATGAGGGTGTGCGTAGCAGGTGGCGTTTACAGACGACTGACTCTCACTTCTGTCGTCTTTACCCAATCTACTGTACACCATGCCAGTTGTCGCCTGCTCTGTTCAACCTGTTTTAAACTGTCCATTTCATTTAAAAAAACAAGATCTGAGCGTCTGAAAAGCTGTAAAGACTCTCCTGAGTGGATGATCGACTACTCTGACACGTCACCAATTATTCAGATAGTCATCAATATCTATAAATGTAATGAACGGTGTGGAGGGCTTCTAACATACATTCAGCAATTGCTTGATCCAGTCAGATGAGAGAGCAGAGATCAGAAACACCCCTGGAAAACCACGGCTCTTTAACAAAACGATTAAGCATAGGCAGATGTCTGGTTACTTTAAATCTGCCCAAGTGCTCTCCATATGCTCTCTCTTTTCATTCTTATTTAGAAGAAAAGAAAAACAGTGCCGGGATTCTCTGGCGGTCCTTTGTGACTTCATCCATAATAAAGAGCATTAAACAAATAAAACTGAAAGGAAAAATACCACATCAATCTTTTATATTGAGTTTGCTTAACAACAACACACCCTGACATAAAATTCACAGAAGTTATATATTTAATCAGTTGACTTTTTACAACCCTCCTAAAGATTTCCATGAAGGTAATCAAATTAAAGAGTAACGCAACACTAAACTTTCAACACTGTCATGATCTCCAAACATCCTTGAAAACAATGTTTAGAAGATGACCAGCTTCTGTAACGTGTGCCCTGATACGCGAGTTAGGAAACCCTGCTGTACAATAAGTCGTCCAGTAACTCATCACAGATCACAGCTTTACCCCACTGAAACACACATACAGACATTCACACACAGCTTCTGAGACCAACAACATACAGTATGCAAACAGAGACAAACACACATTCAGTTTCCACTATTCAGCTTCCACAGATATATAATCACATACACATAACCTAGGATCTGTACAGACGATTCACACAGACACTCGCGCGCGCACACACACACACACACACAGACACACACACACACACACACACACACAGACTCACTCGCGTGTTTGTCGGCCAACTGGATCAGGCTGTGCGAGATGTCTCGTCTCCTGTAGAAGCAGACCACCTTAGCCTCCACGTTTCCACTCGCCGTCTGTAACGAGTGAGAGACAGGGGTCACCTTCAGAGCGCAACTTCACACTCACACACTCTCCTGCGCTCCCCGGGGGGAAAAAGAGAACATAACACCTCCATAATCAATACTGTGAGAATGCTCATTTGAGTCTGCACTGGCTTCAAACCCGAAAAAAAAACAAAATAGAAGGGGGAGAAAGAAAAAAAAAAAAAAAAAACACCCTGAACACACCAATTGACTGATTCAAACATGTCACTCAGGCTGCACTTGTGAGAGGACACACTCGCTTGATGAAATTCAGCAATAAAACAGGTACAACAACAACACAGAAAGAAGCCTGTACAGAGGAATTCCATAACCCATTGATGTGTTAATTGACTTAAGTTGATTAAGCATCTGTATCATTGTTGTTTGAGCATGTGGTGCATTGTAATCGCGTTTTGTCTGGGGTTGGATTAGCCTCCTCAGACACTGAACAAACTGCAGAAAACAAACACATTTACAACCACCATTCAAGCTCGTAAGGGAAAAGTAGAAGGCAAAGCATGATGCAGGAAGTGAGACATGAGTGCATGGAAACAAAAAAAAAACACACAAGAGACAAGAAGACAGAGAAAAGCAAAAGGTCTCAGTGGAAATATTGATTAAGATCACTCGAAATGAAAAACAGTCACTGAGAAAGTGCATGCTGAAAAAAAAAAGGAAAAAAAAGTTTTCCAACAGCAATGCCTGTTAGCTTGCTGCGTATACATGAGGTCATTAGGATGAAACATTCAAAGTAAACGTATTGTGGGTGTGGGTACATGTGTGTCTTACAACACCCCCCCCCCAAAACACACACACACACACCTCTTTAATTTCCCTTGAGACATTAGTCAGCGGAGCTTAACCCCATGTGTGTGATTACCCAGCATTCTGTCCTTTTGTTGAGTTGACACGACAAAAAAGCCCTCCAGTGCACTCTATTGTTACAGAAATTACCTTTATATCCATCCATCTAAGGACACATGAATTGGCCTGATAAAAAAAAGAAATAAATGAATAGAAAATAAAAAGAAATCAGCTCCTTTTGACCGCGGAAGGGAAATTGCCTTCATGTGCAGTAAGGACAAAAAAAAAAAAAAAAAAAAAGGGCCCTTTTCAAGGCCAGTGCAGGATAACTTGCAATGCCAGCTCATTAATTTTGTTGGACAAGTGAATCCTTTGATACGACAGGACATGCCAAGAGCTCAGTCATGTCAAGAAGAAATGGATTGATGGAGAAGAAAATTCTGCCCTAGATAAAGCCTTTTGACACTGATTTTTTGACTGTGGAAAAAAAAGCACGCAAGAGTGAGAAATTGGGGGGTGGGGGGGGGGGGGGGGGGGCAAGTGAACGAAACCTTGAGGAAATTAGTTTTCAAAAGGAGTAACCAAAAGAGAGAGAGAGAGAGAGAGAGAGGGAGGGAGAGAGAGAGAGAGAGGAGAAAAACACGCCTGAAACAAGGGTGAATAAAAAAACCATCTTAAGAACATACAGATACAAGGAAAGGTTGTACATAAATACATTACACACAGACGTTCTGATATCATATGCAGCCATGGGGGATTTGGCCTTTTGGATAGTGTGTAGATGACAGATCATATTTCTCTTTGGGTTAGTCTGATAAATGTCCCTGATTAACACATCTGAACGCTGAGGTGTCGCTGTCTCCGCGCGTAGGATTCGCATTAAGCCCGAACAACATCGTGCAATCACACAGACATAAGCGTGCATGTGCTCAGTCACCTGTCTGTCGTCATGGTAACGACAGTTGCAGGTTTTAACACCTGTCGCCTTGTATTGTGTTACCAAAAGAACTCCTCCATTAAATAAATGAATCCTATCTAGATTTCTTTGACAAGTAGGCCACTCCAGGATATTGGTAAACTGCATGGTTTGACTATATACGTGACATGACTTTGAGATTAGCTTATTTTTTTGTCACTTTCTTCACAAAGCATTCATGTGTATTTAATAGAGACAACCACAACACAACCACTGAGAGAAAAAAAAAAAAAACCTTGTTGAGGGCAAAGTTATACAAAAGGTCTGAAGGTAAATTCTGAAATTCTAGTTATTTGCCCTCAGGGAAGGTGGCTTGACTTTGTTTTTCTGTGGTGAAGGGAATGTAGTTCTTAAAACCCCCATTTAACATGAGATGACGGCCTTCCATCCTGCAACTCCATCACCCAGTCCCACCCCAGGTACATTACCTTGTTCAGTTCTTCTATTCTTCTAATCAGGTAAGGGTTGCTTGAAGAATTCTCAAAGAAGACATAATCTGAAGTTGAAAAAAAAAGGGGGGGGGTAAAATAATGTGTTTCTTCAAAGACCAACTGAAACTATTATCAGAGTTGAAAAAAAAAAACCCATTTGTTTACCATATACAACATAAGGGCACTTTAGCAGAAATGTGGCTTAAGGATAAATTGTGGACTTCAGTCTTTAAATTTTTACAATATCACATTTTTAAATTTGATATTGTACTATCAAGGTGTGTGAATCACTACACTATGAAAGAACAAGATGGACCATTTTAGTTTGAAAGCCCGCAGGACTGTAGATTATGTCAGCATGCACAGAATATATGATGTTCAGTTGGAACACTGCATAGAAGATTCGCTTGCATACAAAGAACACGACAAAGTTGAGTGCACTACACGTGGTAAAGCATACTGTCCAGGATGACTTCGGAATCGCACGACTTTGCCTCGCAGCAGGATACTGTCCCTGTTTATTTTATCAGGTTAAAGAGAAACTGCGCCACCGCAACCACTAACTGCCAGAAAAGCGAGACCCCCTCACCTCTGCTGTAAGGAAGTTTTAGGCCTGTTCTATCTCTGTTTAGCCTATGTTATTTACAAGAAAGAAAAAAATCCTAACCGCAAGCGAACAAATATGAGCACCCAAAGGTATTTACCAAAACATAACCAAAACTACAAAATTAGGGGGCAACGTCAGTCTGTTCTTGCCAACATAACCACGGATCTAAATAATATCCTCCCACGACCAACACCAGTCGTCACACTAAGTTGTTTTCATTTTAGTTCGGGCTACATGAAGCTTACGCATTCTAGACTGAATACTACTGCGTTATACTGTGTATAACACCAGGAGCAAAATCTAAAAACATTAAAGAAATAAAGATAGAATTTTTATGTGTTACGGTAACCCCATGATAGAACGCATCACATGAGCACATTCCGATACATTGTACTATCAAGGTGTGTGAATCACTACATTATAAAAGAACAAGAAGGACCAAAGGCATTTACTAAATCTTTGTGTTATGTTGCTTATGATGGAATCAATACTTTGTGCCCTCTTTTCTGTTGTAGCGAACAAACTATTTATTTGAAGAGAAAAAGAAGTGTTTGGGAAAACGCCGCTGCATAACGACGCCATGAAACAATGTCGGATACCGTGGCATATAGGGGGCTAAACTTAGTAGCCTGCTAATGCGTTTATCTAGTGCACTGATTAACATAAGGTAGACTGGCTACAACAAATAGGTACATACAAACAATAACGCAAAGTAAAATGTTATCGCATAGGATGTGCATGAGGTAAATTACAACAAACCTGAGATAAGAAACTAGCAACATAGCGGGCATAGTAAACTAGCTTTCTACCTCAGAAGCCAAATGAGAAGCCGTAAGTAATGGAAATGTGCCAAAAAGAAGACAAATGGTCACAAAGAAGTATCTCGGCGACAAACGTTCTGTTCGTCGTTTCACATAACAGGCTAAACAAAACTGCCGATGAAAGCATTCCTAACTAACGTAATCTATATGAGAACACGCGTGTGAATTTTCAGGTTGAAAAAATGTTTCTGAATCAGCTAGTTAGCTACAGCAAGAAAATGCTAGCTAGCTTGCTACAAAGCTAATACGGCTAAGATAGCTCAGAGAGGCCTGACCCATATCTCTTTTCCAAATATTTTCAATCCCCGTTTTCTCCGGCTCCGCTAGCCCTACACATACAGTCACATAGTGGGAGAATAGTCTGTTATCTTATTGCAAGCAAAATTAAAGCATGCCCTTATTATGTTTTTGCAGCGGTATCCGTGCCTCGGTTTGTTCAAAAACCCAGACTGACATACCTCCGACCCGGTACATGTTGGCCGCCATTTCTGCCCTCCTGGCGTGTTAAAACACCAAACCATAAACTAAAACAAAGATAAATAAATAGATCAAAAAAGATGTTCTAATCCAGCGACCAATGCAAATCACTCTAGATTAAAAGGCTGCAAATGTGGGGGGTGATCCAAAAGGCGAGCGGGAAATATATAGCTATGTAAATATATATATGTTTTTTTTTTCTTTAAAGAAGCCCCCCTCCTAAGATTCACAGTACAATACAGTAACTCACACGCCAAAACGACACAGATCAACCCAGAGCAGCTTCCTGATGAGGGAGGAGAAAAGGGAGGGGAGGAGGGAAAGGCCGACCGTCTCACGAACGCGGGCACAGAGAGTAAGAGAGAGAGAGAGAGAAAGAGAGAGAGACGCGAGCAGTGTATTGTAATTATATGATAACCATATAATTACATACAGTCGCCTTTGATGACTGGATAACTGGTCTGCGTCAAAATGTCTGGAGACTTAAAATGAGTAGATTATCGGACAACTCATATTTTATTCATACCGGTTCCTCTTTTATGTCAAGAGCACTGTACCTGTGGATGGTTGCATGCAAGTTCCGTTCACGATAACATTTCTGAACTGATTCTGCATTAAATCTCATCCAGTTACCAGTATATTTAGGGTGCTCTCCATTATGCTTTTTGACATTGTGCCAAAGGCAAACTATCAATTCTGTCAGATCCAGAAGGGTAATAATAAGCCTTTCCCTCACTGATAAGCAAAACTAGTGTGGTTGACTTCCAGGTATTTAATTTATAACAGCACCTGAGAAGTCTGTGTTTGCATTGTTTAAGAGCATGGTCGTTGTTTTAATTAAACCTGTCTTTGGCAAATATTTTGCTATGCCTAAAACAAAGCATAAACTGAATTAAGGCGTGGGGATTCGTGACATCATTACAAGGTACTGCCCCTTGAAGGATGTAATTTAGTTGGGTAGACGTACAGAGAGAGAGAACAACAGCCCACTCCTGTGCATGACGTGCTACAGTGCAGTAGAACTCTGGAGAATCCCTGGCCCTAGGACCTCCTGCTCAAAGGACAGGAGTCTACGTTTCCAGCTGAGGTGGCATGGTCTCCTAATTATGAGTGGGCGAATAACTAAATGATTTGCAGTATTCTTCTTTTTTTTTTTAGCCTACTTCACCAGAACTGATGAAGTATTCGACTGTCTAGTTTGAAGATGAAGTTTGGCAAGAATATTTGTATCCTGAACGTTGGCGGCACCAAATATGCGTTTACAAGAGACGTTATTAAGGATTTCCCTCTCCGAAGAGTAAGCAGGTTGCACAGTTGTTCGTCCGAGAAAGAGGTCCTGGAAGTGTGCGATGATTATGACCGGGAGAGAAACGAATTTTTCTTCGACAGGCACTCTGAGGCTTTTGTTTTTATCATGTTATATGTTAGGTCTGGCAAATTAAGATTTGTTCCGCAAATGTGTGAACTTTCATTTTACAATGAAATGATTTACTGGGGTTTGGAGAGCTCTCATTTGGAGTTCTGTTGTCAGCGACGGCTTGATGATAGAATGTCCGACACATATACATACTTTTCAGAGGAAGACATCAAGGCAGAGGACGAGTCCAGGGGAGAGGATGAGCAGGATAACAGGTCTACTGGTGGTAGAGGGAACGCGCGGTGGCTGGAGAGAATGCGAAGGACTTTGAGGAGCCGGCGTCGTCTGTAGCAGCGCAAATCCTTGCCTCAGTTTCAGTCATGTTTGTGATTGTGTCTATGGTAATACTTTGTGCGAGCACTCTTCCGGACTGGGACACGGCAAAAAACAACATTGTGGAAGAACATAGGTAAGGGTATGACTACGCATCCTTAAGCAGTGTACACCCCATTGATTGAAGCGCTCCCCACTCATCACAATAATTCATTTTTTCGGAGATATGCAACTGGCAATTCCTCATGCCAATAGCACTTACTTTCTAATAAAGACGTCTGTAGCAATATCGCAGTGCAGTATTGTTTTGCACACACCAGTCTCTCTTTTCTCTTTCAGCTTTTCACTTTCTTTCTCCATGTTTGATTGTCTAGTCCTCTATTGTCCTGTGTGCTGTGCGGATTCTGAACTGTTCACCTTTGTTTTTGCAGCGCCCAAACCCCCCCCCCCCCCCACCCCTCCTGAAATACCGCTTTCTTAAGAAAAATGGATGTGCCGAGTTTAATAGGACTAACTTGTTTTTTCCCCCCTTAATTATACTGCCAGTCGCCGCCCTAGTTCTCGGATGTTTGTCTTGTAAAGGTTTATGGACCCTTAGAGTTAAGCTGTGGATCAGAAAATAGTCTAATTCAAATTTGAGCACTTCAGAGATTGATTTGGCCCGTCTCTTTTTTACTAACAGTTTCTACAAGTTAAGGTGTTGAAGTTGTCAGGATATACCAGCAAATTATTTCATTATACCATTTGGCTGCAGTATATCGCGAGTGTAGGCTATCCACTTCAGGGCAGATATCAAAGAAAATAAAAGATTCTCAAATTCATTTAAAAAAAAACAACAAAAAACCCCCACATATATATATCAGCTCAACTGACGAAGGAAGAAAGAAAGGAAGTATGGAAATTTGGGTCATTAGTGTGTTTTTAATTGCCAGCGCAAATGTAATACACATTATCAGTAAGCTAAAAGGAACAGTGATATTCTCAGTCATTTCGACAGTTGTCCTGATTTTAATATGCAAGTGATTTCATACTTTTGATGAGCATGTCAGCGTTTCAATGCACCAGATCATCAAAAAACATTAAAATTACCTTACAAAAGTGCACCATAACGTACTGCGATCTATAAAAATCTGTCACGGCATAATTTGAAGCAATACCGCCATTGCCCATAGGATGTCGCCTAACCTATTACTGTGTCTTGCGTAAAAGCCGATCATAGAGTATCTATGCAAACGGTAACGATGCAGGTTCATCTATGTTAAATCATAAACTATCTAAAGTTATCTGAAAGTTGTCAAATTAAAACAAATTATGTTGTCAAACATTGCAGCGTCTCATAAAACACTTTTTTTTAGCCCACTTCATAGACTGACGATATTGTTGTAATTTGTGTTTTCTGGATGTCATCGCGCACGATGGGTCTTGCTCTTCAAACTCTTTCAACCGCTTGGTGTATATCTGTCACTGGTCCGTCTGGAAATGTGTGTTCGTCTTGCTCTCTGGCGCATTCTTGATTCTGTTCTCTTGTGTGGCTACGTGTTCTGTGTCACGATGGACAGGTAGGCTACGTGTTAACTTATTATTTACAGTAGCTATGTAGAGCTGGAAACAGCTACAGTGTTTGTCATGCATGGGGCTGCAATGAACGAGCCCGAATTTCAGAAATGCAGGCATCACAGAGCCTTCATCCTTTTCCATTCTTCAAACCTGACCGGTAACAATGAAGCATGTGTGTGTACATGTTATATGTCTCAGAACACATGCAGATGAACCACGCCACATAGGAAAAGCACAAATTCGCACATGCTTAGGCTACCTAGCTGTAACTGAATGTATTGACTAGTTTTTCCAAAACACAGGCTCTCTCCCTACCACAAATGCTGTGAAGTGTGACCGGGTTCTTCCATGCTGTGGTGTTTCACAGCCAACACTGCATGGTCCCCTAAGTTTAACACTTCACTACACATCCCAGCTTCTGACTGTAAAGCTCAGTGCTGCTCTGCATTCACTAGGTCACCCTTTAAAACTCACCCTGTCTCTGAAAATCAGATGGCCAGTTAATTATGGGAGAATGATTATATATAAAAAAAAAACAACAACAACAACAACAACAACTACAGATAGTTCTCACCCATCAGAGCATTTTAAGGTATGAATATTGTCCTGTCACTGGATGTTTAATAAAGTAAAGAAGTAGTGGTCTGGTACTTCATCCTAAAGTTTTGTCAAGAGTGGCCTCTAGCTTTCCACTCTGTTTATACTGGGCAAGGCTCAGAGATGTTTACATTCTCCTGTGCATGAGCTCACTGATATGGAATATGCTAGAGCATCCAGTCAGGAGGAAAATCACTAAAGTTGCATGGCTGCATGGCATAAGAACTGAATACCTCCTGCATTTTAAAAGATTAAGTGTAAGTATACAGTGTACAAAGAGATTAAACTAAAAGTACTAAAAGTGAATAGCTGGCTAATACTGAAGATGTTAATGGTGATAATTCAAATTCACGCTCTTAATTTTTCTCTGTCCTCTCTCTCTCCTCCCCTTCTCTCTCTATTTCTCTATCTCTCTCTCTTCTCTCTCTCATCTCTCTCTCTCTCACTCTTCTCTCTCTATCTGTGTCTCTCTCAGGATTATTGAGGCTGTATGCATTGGCTGGTTTACTGCTGAGTGCATTGTGCGTTTCATTGTCTCGCGGGACAAGTGTGAGTTTGTGCGTCGCCCACTGAACATTATCGACCTGCTGGCTATAACACCTTACTACGTCTCCGTTGCTATGACAGCACTAACCGGGGAAAACCCTCAGCTACAACGGGCAGGGGTAACCCTACGCGTGCTACGCATTATGCGCATTTTTCTGGTTGATCAAACTGGCGCGGCACTTTTTGGTCTGCAGACTTGGGCTGACGCTTCGCAGGTGCTACCGTGAGATGGTCATGCTGTTAGTGTTTGTATGCGTTGCCATGGCGATCTTCAGTGCCTTGGCCCAGCTCCTGGAGCATGGCCTGGACCTTGAGACCAGAAATGATGACTACACCAGCATCCCAGCGGCCTGTTGGTGGGTTATTATCTCCATGACGACCGGGTCGGCTATGGAGACATGTATCCCATCACTATGCCAGGGCGTGTGCTGGGTGGTGTGTGTGTGGTGAGTGGCATCGTGCTACTGGCACTGCCCATCACCTTCATCTATCACAGCTTTGTGCAGTGCTACCACGAGCTCAAATTCCGTTCAGCACGCTGCGTTAGAAGCCTGTCTGCAGAGTTTCTCAACTGATTTTCAAGTAACTCTGGGCTCACCAGGGTCTCTTAGCATTCAGCCTCACATCAGTCATTACTTGTACCCCCCCCCCCCCCCCAAAACACACACACACACACATATACACACACGCACACACACACACACACACACGCCTTCACTTTTGTGCCTTTGTTTCAAAATGTTTTGTAAGAGTGCTTCAAAGAGAACTATTTCTGAAAATGACACAGAATTCCAGCCAGGTACTTCAAAGCAGACCGGGAAGCTGGCCTTTGATATTATTAGTGATGTACAACTGTACTCAAGAGTGACTTTTCTTCCATCTGCTGGGGACGAGTGTGCTTCGATAAGGACATGATTTCTGTTCCTAATGTTCCAGAAAATTCCATAGCCTCAAGATGTAAATGACACTGTTTACTATTTAAAATGTAAAGTAGGTACCTCTGTGCTTTAAGGCAATATATCCTGATCTCAGATATCTGTCAAAAGACACTTAGAATACTCACTCTTACATCTTACAGAGCACACCACTGCTCATTTCATATCCTCTTTTTTCCACCACAAAGTCCCGAGTAGAATGCAGATTAAATTTGTGGTTCCATGTTAGAATGCACTTAAATAATCATTATAACCCAAAGGCGTCACAACAACTAGTTTTGCATTGTAAGCCCGTGCATGTGAACGTTAATGAAAACCAATCCAAAGAAACAGTGATTCCTGTGTAAGTTGAAAAGGCCAACTATGGCAACCAGCACGTCCAGATGGCCCGGCTGCCTGTGAAGGCCGTCTGGCAAAGGCTTTCAGGTCCTGACAGCACAGCAGACTTCAGTGGGTTCTTCCTCATGTTCCCTAGTGTGGTTTCACATCCAGAAACGCTCCGTTCCCATGGAGAGATCTCTCCTGCTCGTCAGATCGCTCAGTTCAGCTCGGCTTTGAATGCTCTCCAAATGTGAAGGAGAGAAAAAAAAGAAAAGAAAGAAAGGGAAGGGGGGAGAACCTGAGAAAAGAAGAAATGCTTCAAGAAAAAAAACTGAGAAAAAAAAGGGAGGATAGAAAATGAAAAAGTGATAATGAAAGGGTCTTATAGACTGAGTAAAGAAAGAAGACAGGTGCAGTGAGTTTAATGAATGAATAATTTCAGCATGGTGCACTTAAACTATATACTACTATGAAACAAATGTAGGCGTGACTGTGAATGTGTTCCCTGTGCTAAATGCTGAACACTGTTGGCACACAGAGATGGTCATTAACCTCTGCTTTTTGCATCAATACTCAAAATGTGAAAAACAAGCCTCTTAACCACACACGGAAGCAACCACCTGCCAAAGTACCTGTTCAGGAATAGGACTGAGTGCATAGAGGGGTGTTAACTAAATTGATTAGCAAACACCTCAGACACTTGACAGCTTGAAACGTGTGTGTGTGTGTGTATGTGTGTGTGTGCATCCACATCTGTGTGTAGAAAAAGCTTTCACTCTTGACATCACTCAAAGGATTCCTTCTCTTCCACTGTGTGTCCTCCATCTGTAATTTTGCAGAATAATAGTGACTGCAAATCTCTTTCGGCATTCTGAAATACATTGCACTCTGGAAACTGTAGCCAATCTATCTGTATGTTCAAATTGAAACAGACATGCTTAAAAACAAATTGTTAAATATAAATGACATCATCAGATTGTGCTGTTCTCAGTGTTTAAACTCTGATGGCTGAGTTTAAATCTCACCTGATGATTTAGTGGGGAATCAAGAGAGAGAAAGAGATCTGAATTTGTTTCTTTGCTGAAAGTAAATGAATGGTGTATACATTTAAATGAAGAGAGCCACCTGAAATATAACTGTTCCCTGTGGGCTTGCCTCTTTGATGGTACAAAAAAAGAGAGAAAAGAATTGTCCTTTTCATTGACTTTCATACTTATGCAAGGAACATTTCTAACTCTTGCCCGACATTGCTTGACTGACGGACATTTTATGCAATGTGAAACATGCTTTAAAAGAAGCATGGTAGGTACATATCCTACATATGTATGGTAGTCAATGGCAAGGACAAACCACACCCTGGACTCCCCCCTATCCATTAATATTACCTGTAAACCCTTAGTTGAGTATTATTATTATTATTATTATTATTATTGTGAAACTGTATGCTTAAATGCTTACTGTGGCTGTTTGTGGGTAATCTAATTTGTTGATAAGTATTCACACGTCATTGAAATCATATGTAGCCTTTTGGATTGCGCTCTGTTATGTGACTGCATTTTGTGCAGGATGAAATGGGGAAAAAAAATGGGAAAAAAAAGTTTAGTTCCTAATTTTGTAAAACATCTATTTTATATATTTAGTGTACATTTGAGATCAGATGGCTTTGTTGCAAAGATATTTGAATATGAACAAAATAAAATGATTATTTAACATAGCAGTGTGCTTTCAGTAAATTAACGAATGAACGGATAAATGAAAACCAGGAGTAATAAATGGATCTATCTATCTATCTATCTATCTATCTATCTATCTATCTATCTATCTATCTGTCTATCTATCTATCTGTCTGTCTGTCTATCTATCTATCTATCTATCTGTCTGTCTGTCTGTCTGTCTGTCTGTCTATCTATCTATCTATCTATCTATCTATCTATCTGCCTGTCTGTCTGTCTATCTATCTATCGATCTGTCTGTCTGTCAAAGCCCATCCAGCCATCCCCTCATCCATTTAGTACGATGGGACTGCATCTACGATCACTTCTTTGACGCCACGGATTTGAAACTTTTCAGATCATTTAAAAGCAGTCTTGCGATTTCTCCCATCATCGCAAAGTTTTCGGTCAGATAAGGGAGAGCTGGTAACAGTTCCACGTGAGAGGTCGTTAGCCTCAGTTAACACATGTCTGAGTCACGCGATATTTGACCAAAGCCGGCAAGTTACGTCATATTCGTTGGACAAATTCTTACACAAGTAAGCCGGTTGTGAGTGTGAAAGCTTAGAACAGAGCTACCAGCAATAGTAATAGTCTTAGAACTGACAAAATGTATTATAAGTTTAGTGGCTTCACTCAAAGATTGACAGGATCCGCACCGTCTTCAGCGTATAACCCACAGGTAAGTGTATTTGTGTTTTCACACTGCTGAAAGGAAAGCTTTTGAAGAACTTGAATGACCTTCACTCTGCCAGATGAGAAGCCGGGTAGCTAATGGCTAAATACGATTTTTTTTTTCTTTTTTTTGCATGAATTTAGAGCATAATATGAAATGTTACGTTTATTCAGAGTCTTGTGTACAGAGATGCTTCGGGTTTTATCCTTCAGATACTTAACCGGCTTAGATCACGTTTTAGAAGAAGATAATAATGTAAAATAATTTGTAAACGTGGTCCCTGCTGCAAGGTGTTCACGTCATGGTCTAAAGCTGACTGAACTGTCTATGCACTTCCAAAAAACGTGAATGTTAAATATCGATTGATGGCCATTGCCGCCCCCCTAATCATTAGGCATCAATGTCCTGTCCACAATCTACATGAAACGCCCTGTTTGGTCTCGTAGTCAGTGGGTAAAGATGCGTACTAGAGTGATAGTTTTCTGCGGTTAGTGAGCGAGCAAACATGTAAAGTAACAAAAATGTTAACAGTTTATTGTTTGTCAGAGCTAACAATTATTTTGATATTCTGCTTGATCTTTTACCTTTACATGTATTTTCCAAGTGTGTACACCTTAAACCCTGCAATATACTGTATTTTTAAGTACAAGTTTATCTGTATTTGAACATCGAGGAGCACTTCCATTTAAACAAAATTGCACTCAGTCTGTCAGCTCGGGCAACTTTGTGTCCTTAAATGACCTTTTGTGATACAGTGGCATTATGAGCTTCAAATGTTTACTGAGCCCTGACATAACTTCAGAATAGATATTGGTGAAAACAAACCATATTTTTGAATGAATTAAGGCAGGGTCTATTGAGCAGTCTAATCTCTGTTCATTTCACAGCATTCCTGTAGAAACCTTCAAATAGCAGGGATCCGACTTCTGTGTAATCTGTTTTCAGGGCTTGAGAGCCAGCGTACCCACAGAAACACCCGCAATGATCTTTGCTACGCCAACCAAAGTGGTTGGTTCTGACGCAGTGGCAGAATACATGGGTGCTAACAAGGTTCCTGATCTTCAGAGAATATTCCAGGTACGTGAATCTCTACGACCAGTCAGCTTTGGGTTTTGCAACCAAGAAAAGTTGTTTAAAGCTCTCTTTCTCCCTCTCTCTCTCTCTGTCTCTCTCTCCCAGACGTCAGACGGGATCCCAGTTCATCTCAAGCGCGGCGTTCCAGACCGCCTGCTCTACAGAACCACCATGGCTCTAACAATTGGTGGCGCTCTCTACTGTCTGGTGGCCCTGTATATAGCCGCGCAGCCTAAAAACAAGTGAACGTCGACCTGCGTCTTCGCTTCACCTTCCATGAACTTTTCAATGACTGTAAAACATTATTGCTAATTTATTTTTTAAATCATCGTCACCTTGACAACAGCGCTGGAGCCTGATGAACACAGAGGCAACCCAAGCTGGCCTCTCGAAACCCATCATTGGTTTACATTCCCTCTGCACTGACCCAGAAAGACAAAGCCCTCTCTCAATGAAATACAATCTATTATATGTAAAGACAGAGTGCAAGGTGTAAATATTTGTTATGACGCCATCACGATTTAGACGCATACAATAAACCAGTTGTCATTTTAGAGAGTCGCAGTTAGAGAAGAGCTAGAAAACTGAGACCATTTGCCTCTCCACCATCTTCAGTACTGGTCTGGTCTGAACGTTAAACCGCATTTGATAGTCAAAGGGTGTTGATGAATGTTGATATTTGAGACTGTGCGGGGTTATTGCATTTAAAAAGGGAGAAAGAAAGAAAGAAAGAAAGAAAGAAAAAGAGAGAGATCGCTGTATTGGCTTGTGTGTCATTGGCGCACCTGTTCCTTGCTTGGCTTTGTACGTGCTTGCTTTAGGAAGCAGAGTTATACCTGAAATTAAATTGTAAATGAGCGAATGAACAAAGTGAACTGAGGTCTAGTGTTAGATGCAGAATGAGATGGCGGTAGTCATTTGGGCTGTTACTGTGCTATTTGCAGGGATGAGATCTGTATTAACAGGGTGGTTGCATTTCAGTTTGACACACACTAGCTTTACCCCATCTAGTACCATGAGGTAGTTCTGCTGTGTGTGTGTGTATGTGGCATTATCAAGTTACATCACAATGTCATTACCCTGTGATTCGTTTAGGAGGCCGGAGGTCTTCCGCTGCTACTGCTCCTATCCAATGTCCTTCTCCAGAAGACCCCACTGCTGCGTGTGAGCACGGCACTGGTGGTCTGTGATTCATTCAAAAAGGTCACTTTTGTTTAGGACAAAAAAAAAAAAAAAAAAAAGATGGGAAATAAAATAAAAAAACAATATACCTACTCGAGTGATTCTTCGTCCTTTCTTCTTTTTTAATTTTCCACCTTGTTTTTCTTGGTGTTGATCATTCACAATTTTTTAGATGAGATGTGTATTTTTTTTTACATGTAATTACTGGAGATAAGTGACGTGAGTATCATTCATGCCTGATGGAGTGCTGACTTTGTCTAAAATAACTGAAAATGCATTAGTGCCCATTTAAAGTTGTGTGTTGTTACACGTTTGCATGAGTGCGGTATTAAATAAGACTGAATGTGAATGGCTATAGTTGTGCACATGCAGGCGCACGCACACGCTCACACTCACACTCACACTCACACACACTCAGTCACTCTCTGATTTTCCATATCTGACTGTTCACATGGTAACAGAGTTTGAGACAGGGTTGCGAAGAGGACTCAGGCAAACAAAAGCCTATTGAATCTCTCTCTCTCTCTCTGTCTTTCTCTGTCATTACAAGCTATGAGCAAGCAAGAAAAGTCCTCCGTTAGACAACTAAAATAAAAGAAAATATGTTTCTTTGTTCCCTTATGTCTTATTCACTCAGTTTCTCTGCAGTCATTTGTAATAATACAATGCATAGCAGGCACACTGTTTGACTGCATGTTGGCATTCGAGAAGCTGTCAGAACACAAAGCAGAACTAGACAATCTATGACAATGAGAGAGAGAATGATTCACCTAAAACAGGGTGACAGCCAGACACCATTCTGAGAGTAACAGCCTTGAAAAACCCATTTTATATCCTTCTCCAAGTCCTCTCTTCGCTCCCCCCCCCCCCCCCCCCCCCCACGCCACTCCAAGTCCTCACCTAATGACAGAATCCAAGGCCCCAAGCCCAGACACTCCTTATAAACCAATAAAAGTCGTGAGAAGACACCGGGAGTCAAGGTGAATACAGGAACCAGCAGGCTGGGTTATCGAAGAACAAACAAGGTTAAGCACATATTTAGCTAAACAGAAATCAATAAACACTTCAAGTTGGAGGTGATTCAGTGACGGCCTTAAGAGGAAAACCTCTCTATTTATTTATTTAGGTATTGATTTTTAAATTTTTTTTTTTTAAATTTTATTTTATAACGATCACTGTTTACCTGTTTCACCTGGAACATCAAAAAGGCAGGTACGTCGTAACTATGGAAACATCCATCCGCCATCCACACGTGTTTCCATTTCTCAGCAACCTGTTAATTCTCTAACAACGAAGCGCTTCTTCCGGCGAAAAGCGTCGCACATCTAAATGAATCTGCGACGCTGGCGTTCTGAGTGGTGGTAATCACTAAGACACTATTGTACCATGCATAACGAGAGAAGAGGTGAAACAAAACAAACTCATTTGCACTCCCTCCAACTCACATTCTGCCTTTCACCTCTCTACCTTCTGCTATCTCTCAGCTCTTCTCAATCTTCTTCTCTCCCTGCGGACCACGGAGGAGTGGGATAAAGAGTACTCTTAATAAGATGGGTTTTGTGCAGGGCTGTGTGAATGCAGGATGTATTTACCAATATAACAGAGGAGACTGTTCTCCAATGCTCTCAGCCAGAGGGTCTCTTCATCTACATGAGAACAATGGGGGATCTTCAGCATGCCCGACAAGGGATGGAGTCTCTGATCTCAGACACCCAGCTCTTCAGCTCCGGCATCAGCGACACACACAAATTCGGCCCATGCTGTGTTACCTTAGCAGGCAGAGATTGGTGTGCAAAGGTGTAAAGATTGCTAGATTGCATGGGTAATCTAAATCCACTCAAATAGGGGAGCTAACCAACTCAAGAATCACTTCCAAAGAGTTCTGCGCACAGACTGCCTAAGCGCATATGTCATTGTGAGCCGTAGATGTTCTGGTTTTCATGCCCCTAAATCTGTTCTCACAGGGGGAGGAGTTCAAAGACGCACCTGGCTTGGTGTGGGGATTTTATTGGAATGCAGGTATAGATGTGGACTGGTATAGGGCTGTCTCGAGGAGAGAGCCGAGGATGTGGCAGTTCAGCAGAGAAAGAGCAGACACTGCGGGGGAGAGGTGGAATTGTGTTTGTTTGGGGGGGTTGTCTAATGGTGCGAGACCCCCAACTTGTGAATTGCGAGAAAGCGAGAGAGAAAGAGACAACAGACAGATAGAGTGTGTGTGTGAGAGAGAGAGAGAGAGAGAGAGAGAGAGAAGGAGAGGACCATTCTCTAACAAGTGCTTCGCTGTTGGAGAATTATCCTCCATCTGCAGCCTTGCCACTCTCTTAACCAGTCATAGCACTGTAACGTTCGTGAAAGACCCACGTACCAAGCAATGTCCTCAACAGACCCACTGTAAAAGTGTTTACGTGGTTCTCAATGACAGTATCGACTTTACTGTTTTACAGAGAAAGCACAGCCGTGGTGACTTCTGTACAACACCTCTTTAATTTCATACCAAGAATACGAGAGCTCTTTAGGACTAGTCCAACAATTTCAGATTAATTCTTTGTCACCGAAATGTACTAGAGGTGTTGTACGAGAACCCTAACAAATTTGGAAGTTATTTTTTGCATGTGTTGAACGTAACTTGTGACAAGCGGTTTATTATTCATTTGTGTATTAAACACAAAGAATAGGCCATCAGTCCTTTAGATGTTAAAACCATGCGACAGGTCTGTAAATCATGAATATTGACTTTACGACAATAACTGCCTGAGATGAATTATTATCAGGCACATCAGACACGTGGAGCAAATAATAGCATTATAATGGCATTTAGCAGTAGGAGACGGGATTGCTTACTCAGTCGTAGACAATACGCTTTCATCATGTCTGATTTGTTTAAGGTTTCTGCGTATGTTCTAATTAGCTACTCTGTCTAATGTCTGATGTGTTCTCTCCAATTCATTTTTTTTTATTGTGTCTGTTTTCTGTACATATCTTATCATCCTTCCAATGTGTGTGAATGAACAAACCCACACCCCTCCACACACACACACACACACACACACACACACACACACACACACAGAGCGAGAGAGAGAGAGAGAGAGAGAGAGAGGGGGAGAGAGAGAGAGAGAGAGAGAGAGGGATAGAGAGAGAGAGAGAGAGAGAGAGAGTCTTTTGCCTTTAATTTTTTACTTTTGTGGTTTTTCAGTTTGATTGCAGATTGCCCGTCAGTGCCCTGAGTTTTGCCACCCTCTGTGCTGAAAGAATAACAGAAAGGTTGAACAAGACCCCCCACGACGCTAATCATTTGATTTTCTCCAGAGTGTCCATTTTTTCCCCCCACAAATATCTGACAATCATTGTCAGTCATAGAGGCGGGGGGGGGGGGGGGGGGGGGTGGGCGTTAAATATCCCTTGCCCCTCCACCACGTTGTCTACATTTTTTTTTTCTCTCCCCGGGTGTCCTTTGAAGTGAACTGACGGAGTGGCATATAATATACAGCCTCTAAAAGCAATCTTTTTTTCAATTAGTGGGCAGTGGAGGGTTTGCTTGTCTTACTCAGGGGGCTATCTTTCATTCACACTGCACTAGTTGCTGTTTCAGAACAGTACAAATGAGAGGTGCATTCAGAAATAGAATCCATTAAGTCATCTCCTCATTGGTCTCAGTGGAGCTGCAGGAGGGGACGCTACAGCATTTGCGTTGGCTTAGGGCCATGCCAACTGTTCTAAGAACAGACACCCACCACCGTGCCTCGGGCCAAAGGATGTCTGTGCTGTTCTGGGAACAGTCGACATTTGTCAGCGCGTGTGAAGAACCAGAGCTGTGATTTGCGACTGGGGAGTTTTCACTGTTCCAGGAACAGTGCTGCTCGTGGTTTTTCCACTAAGTGGTTCCACATCGATCGCTTCTAGGGACTGACACTGTTCGGTGAAGCTGAGAGGAGAGAGGGGGGCAGCCATCTGCCTCCTTAAGCTTAAGCCAGATGGGTGTGTTTGTCTGCGTTTGTTTGCGTGTGTGTGTGTGTGTGTGTGTGTGTGTGTGTGTGTGTGTGTGTGTGTGCCACAAAGAAAACCACAACGCCATAACTTACTTGCTCCACTAACAAAGGGACACCAGAGAAGCCTTCTGTTGGATACCTTCCACATGAGTTCCACAAGATCAACAGGAGAAAATACGGATCATTAGCGTGCAATGTTTTTCTGTATTGGTGTGTCTCCTGTATCTCTGTAGGCATGTGTATATATATCTGTGTGTGTGTGTGTGTGTCTGTGTTGATTGAAAACTGGGCATCCTGACATTGACCGCAGTGTATCACTTGCAAACAGAGGTCAATGAGACTGGCCTGTGTGTCAGCCAAAGGGCTGATGGGAACTACCAGTCCAGAAAAGAGACACACTGTCACCAGAGAGGCACACACACACACACAACACACACACACACACACACACCACACACACACACACACACACACAATCACACACACGCACGCACACACATTCACACAAAGAAACATCATATTATTCATTCTTTGTTCGTGGTAAAAATGATATCAGAATGACCTCTGTGCAGATTTGGGGTTTCCTTTTTTTCTGACTGTACCGGAGGGTTTTTTCAGCACTATTTGTGTTATTTTGTGTGTGGTCCAGGATTCATTCATTCTGCCTTGTGGATATTTCAATGGACGATTTTCTGACACGGCATAAAAATTGAATTAATCAGTTTACAATAGCGCCATGATAAAATATCTGCTGAGATAATATCTTACTCATCTTTCAACCTGCCCATTTCGTCCTGCTGATCCACACTGACCATTTATTCATTCTGATGGCTGCTTTTTACATGCTTTCTCTTGTTCTCTCTTTCTTTCTCTCTCTCTCTCTCTCTCTCTCTAATGAGTTGTGCTATGTTGAGATGGAGATTAAGTCAGAGGCTTTAAGACAAGATGAGCGCACGAGGCTAGCTGTAGATTCTCATTAAATTTTTAATCCTTTTATAAAGACGAGGTTGTTTGCGCGTCGCTGTGTGTCTCAGTTCAAACAAACGCAACACCGCAGGAGCCTCTGTCTCACTGAGGGCTAAGACGATGTGTGAAAGGAAAACTGGTTGGACCTTTTTTTGACGTCTGCAATCACTTTATTTCAAAACAGGCATTCAAGCAAAAAAAAAAAAAAAAAATCATTTTTTTAAATGTGTGAGGATTTACTTGTCATTGCTTGTTTCGAGACCCAAAATCAAGCAAGTGAAAATGGGAACCTGTTGACAGGGACGGAAATGCAAAACAATTCACCCTTACAAAAACGACGGGGTTTCTTTAAGGTAGTATTAAAAAAATTCAGGCTGCCTTTCTTAACTTGACAATAGCTCACATATAAACAGAGCTTTTATCTCCCATCAACAGGAAAAAAAACAAATTATCTCGCAATGCAGCAAATGATACACAATCTTTTGTCAATACAGGAAAGATTAGATTTTCTGAAACTGCATCTAGCCTGTAATTGGTAGAACAAATCTCTATCAGTCTTATGTAACAGAGACCCATGTCCATTTAGATGACAGAAACATAACAGGGTAGAGATAGTGAGAGTTTAATACAAGAAAAGTAGAGGAGTCAACAAAGAAATTATAAAAATGAATGCAATCAAACAAAACCATCTCCGACCCATTCTGAAAGTAGGAGTCGTAAAATTGTCATTCAGGATTCTCTACTCACTTGATTAACATGAGCAAAAATAAAAAATGTTTTTATTAGATATGCACTCAAATGGTGAGCTATTATCTCTGCTAGAAAATCAGGAAAAGGTTAAGTAGAAACAGTAAGATTACTGCAATTTTCACAGGCAAAAAAAAAAAAAAAAAGGGTAAAAAATAGAGTAACGAATATTGTCCTTGATATCCAGAGGACGAAACAGACAAACCAATTTCACCACCATGCCTATGAAATGATATTTTAAAAAATATATATATATATATAAAAATGTAGCAATTTTCCTGCCTTTCTGGAGAAAAAATGTAATATCTCAAATAAGCAGAAGATCAAATTTAGATGTCTTTCACCTCGGTGTGAACTCTTGTTATTTTGTAGTGGTTGTGCAGTGAAAAGGGAGATCCAGCCGTGGAAGGAGAGCTCTGCTGAGATGACTGTGCCAGTGACATACTCAGTGAAGATGAGATTTTTTTGGAGAGATGTTGATTCATGTTCTACTTGAAACATGATAGAGCCTCAGATGGAAGGATTTTTAGAGTCTCCTCTTTCGGACTTGAAATGAGTCTCGGGTTTTAGGAGAAAAAGAGAGACAGGGAGAGAATGAGAAAGAGAGACAGCGACAAAGAGAGTCGAAGGAAGAAGAAGAGAAGGGGGAGAAAGAGAGAGAGAGAGGGAGAGAGAGAGAGAAAGAGAGAGAGAGAGAGAGAGAGAGAGAGAGAAAGAGAGGGAGAGAGGAGGAGAGAGAGAGAGAGAGAGAGAGAGAGAGAGATGAAACACTATATCTTTACTGCAACAAAAAAGGGATCCTTCTCTTGATCTTCTAACTTCCTTTCCTTTTCTTCAGTCACTACTCTGCGGTCTTTTGAAACAGTGTGTCCGGCTGAAAGCCGGGCATTTTTCCCCTAAATGCTCTCGAGTGCTCTCAGTATCGAGATGAAGAGAACGCTACCATGTCTGATAGCACCAGGATCCAAAGGCTTCCTCTTTTTCTCCTGTTTAGGTACTAATTCAGTTGCTTTTGCTGTGAGTTATGGCCTCTGTGATCATCCTACGGTATCAGACGTGCACTGGTCTGGAACTGTGTCATTACACAGAGCAGGTTTATTGGTGATCAGTAATCCTGTGAAGAGAGGATGTTGAGAGTCTGCCCGGAGAAAATCCATCCGGTTCAGCATGCTGGAGTGGCGGGGACAGATCTTATTTTTTTTGCTGAAGGGATACATAATCAAAACCAGTTCCAGAGTTCACAGATTGGAAGGGGGGTGGGGGGTGTAGAAAGAAAGGATAGACTTTCAGTTATAGTGGAATCTGAAACGAATGATTCCTATGCTTTCCCAGATTCGGTGGATGCTCGGCCAATGTGTCTGACGTTTCCCAAGTGTGTGTTCGCGTTAGATAATGGAAAAGTCACCTCGAAAGCCTTATACCAAGAGTCGACTCTCGAACGCTCAGTAAAAAAAAAGAAGAAAAAAGAATAAAACGAAAAAGAAACGAAACAAGCAAGCAAAAAAAAAAAAAAAAAAAAAAAACAATGATAAAGTTCGTATTTCCACAATAAAGTAGCGTAACCTTCACGCTGATATTGTTCAGAGCTTGAAATTCTCTGCTATCTCCCTCACATTCTCTGTCTGCAAAAACATTTGAGGAAAACCAATAAAGTGATGCCAGTGAACTCTTAATCAATTCTTGTATTTCTGCTCCACCTCTGTCAATTTTGACCCACCTGCTTTTTGATCAAATTATAGGAAACAAAAGATCAACTCGGACACACAAACAATGTTTGTCTAATCGTTTACCAAATCTTGAACAACGACAGTGCAATTAGTAAATAAACAATGAAGACAAAAAAAACAAAACAAACAAAAAAACGTCAGCCTGCTTAGAGACTTCATACATGTAAGGTATATTTATATGGCAAGTTGTACGGTTCAAAGTAAAATGATCTTTTACTGAGGACCAGAGGCAAGGCTGTAGCCTTAGAAAATTGCTGTTTAAAAAGAAGGAAAAAACACCACCACGTAGGTTGAGTGAATAGACTCATTATTCCAGGATATTGCACTCCTGGAGCTACGGGGTGTGGGTGTTTTGTGATTATTGCTCAGATTAGCCGTGGTGCGTCGTGTTTTTCCGGCGTGAACAGGTCTTGAGAGAGCCCAGCTGCGTGAGCTGGAGCAGAGGACCTGGCTGAAAATAGTCCCCCCAAAATGATCGAATTAGAGTCAATGACCCCCGCTGATCTGTGGTTTTAAATACACGTAACTTCTCTCAGCGTGAGGCTCGAAACGTGCTCTCTTCATACAACCCCCGAATGATGAGACTTTTCCCTTGAAAACGTGACGATCGCTCAAGAGACGTGTTCATCTCCTGTGAGAGCGTTCTGCAAAAGCAGTTCAGAAATCATCTCATGTCCAGAAACATCTGTTCTTCATCTGTGGCAGCCATCTGTTCATACACAATGTATCATTTCCGGGGGGGAGGGTTACCGTTTTAGGCGATGCAGGCGAGCACCTTGGTGCTCTTTGTGTTTGTGTATCGTGATTGAAACATGATTGAGGTAAATATTGTGTATCGTGACTGAAGTAAAGACAGGTTGAAACGTAAGAACATGTTTGCTCTCGCGGATGGAGACCGGACACTCACGGTGTTCTGTCTCTGTACGTTCACTGAACGTTTATTTCCTCCACAGAGGAAATGGCTGAAAGATAAAGTAATTTAAACAGGAGAAAGCTGACCATAAACAGCCCTGTTAGCTTTTCGCCGTTAGTTTTGTCTGTAATGTTGATCTAACTGGAAATTTTCTATTTTTCCAGACCACACTGTGACCTAATCAGTATGCCTGTCAGCACTATGCTACACAAAAATCACTAATCACTCTATACTCCACCAAAGGGCCTTTTCTGACACAAGCCACATTCACGGAGCAAGAGAGGGGGAGAGGGAAGCCAGCAGTGGAGAGGTAATAAAAAGAAATTCAGAGAGAGAGAGAGAGAGAGAGCGATAGAGAAAGGGAAGAATAATGGAGACATGGAGTGAGATGGAGAAAAAGGAGGGAGGAGGGTCTGAGGTGTGAAAAATTATGTACTAAACATTGTTTGGCAAGAGATCACAAATCATCTATCATTCTTATGCATATATATATCATTGAAAAATGACCTATGATTATTGCTTAATGAAGCATCCCATGCCCATCACTCACTTGTAATTGCTAAGCCAGATCCTGTTGTGCTTTCAGCTGACTCTCTGTGTTTTTGCTATCAGTATTTACAACCAGGGTAAATGACCTTTACATTGTTTGCATACAGTTTGAGAGCTATCATCTCTGGTGTTGAAATGGCATGCGCGCACTTTGACTGCAATGGGAATGGCCAGTGTGTGTACGGCATGACAAAGTTACTGTAGAAACCAGGGCACTGGACAGAATGAATTTGTTCCACAACCGTCTCCACAACCGCCAAACTCTATTGAAAGAGAGATAGGAACACTGAGAGTACTTCCCTATCACACACACACACACACACACATATATGCTGTCTAGTAGCTTATAAAACACTACTGATAAAAAAAGAGAGTGAAAGGAAACCAAACCATTAAGGTAGCTTCAGCAAGCAGGGCAGTAAACTGTTCACATAAATAATAACAATAAAATAAAAAAAAAACCTCCTGGAACCATTCAAACCACCAGCAACTCTTTTCACACAGCGTGATTTTGAAATATTGTCTAAGCAATAGCTTTCAAGACAGTTACTGAATGGGAATGAAAATAAGTCTTTTCAGCTGACAGAATCAAGCTAAACGGGAAAAATCTGCATTCTGTTTAAAGGGTGTTTTCATACTGAGAGAAAAGTGAAAAAAAAAAAAAAAAAGTTTAATTTTAAAACAACTTTGCCTGCAATCCTTGTCATAAATTACAAAGGAAAAAAGTGCAATGTCATATTCACACAAAACAGAAAACAGGAAAATAAGAAAATAGCATGTGCAATGCATATGCATTAGAGAAAATGTTTACATTTTCCTCCATTTTGTCACCATAAGGTCCGTCGTTGAAATAGCAACCCTGAGATTCGAACAGTTAGCATCCCAAAAAGTAGAGGCGCATGGGTCCATAGTTCAACTAGCTTTTGGCTACTAATGCTCATTTTTTAAATTACTGACAGTCGCAGCCGATGGAATACACTGAACCCCCAATGTAAGACTGGGTCAATTAACAGAGGCACTTTCTAATAACTTTGATTTTGAAATATTATCAGCAGCAAAGAGATGTGTCAGGAACACAGAGATGTGCTCAACACGTGTACATTTTTTTAAAAAAAGACAATCATTTGTAAACTGTCTCACACATGTCTTCGTTACTTCTTTATCTCCATGAGCCAATCTGAATAATTAAGTAATTCGTGAAGGGGTTTGGCTGAAGCTGAGATTCGGCTGGGCCCTCAGAGACTCACTAAAGATTACATGATTCTAGCCAGTGACTTTTCCCCTGCCTTCAGCATCAATACATTCAGCCTTTTTCCACCGTTCTGGGCTTGGCCCTCTTTCTTACTCTGTGCATACGCGCAGTCTCTGAGACCAGACGTAATGCCCTCCGTAAAGCATAACTCAATATTTCAGATTGAATAAAAAATTCATAGCCTTTCCCTCATAAGATCTGCAGAATGTGGTGCAGCAACGCTGCTCTAATATTAAAATGGCCTCTTGTTCTTTGGTTCCACGGCAATGGGGAGTCACGGTTCTCCGAGACGACCATCAGTTTATGTAGATAGATTAACGCGGCCCGGAGCGGATTCAGAGTGAGAGCCAGACTAAACCCTTCATCACCGCAGTGTATTCATATCATCAGAACAACTGTTTATGTACACACACACGCGCATACACACACGTACACACACACGCACGCACACACACGCACGCACACACACGCACACACACACCCACACACACACACACACACGTACACACAGACACACACACACGCATACACACACACACACATGCACACACACACACACACACATACACACATACACACACACACACAGACACACACACATGCACACACACACACGTACACACACACACACGCACACGCACACACACATACATGCACACGCAGACAGACACACACACACACGCATACACGCAGACACACGTACACACACGCACACACGCACACACACACACACACACACACACACGCACACATGCACATGCACATACACAAACTCTACAGTGATCAAGCAATCAGACTTTCACAGATGACAACAGACCAAAGAAAGCTCAAAACCATACAATAAAATATACAATAATATATGTCCCTACATCCCTCCCTCCCTCATCTCCTAACCCTTCCCCATCTCTCTTTCTCTCTCTCACTCTCTCCTGTCCTGATCTCATGAATATCCATGAGGAATTGAAAAATAGAGCTGTAGACATACACTTGATCACTGTTGAGGGAGATGAAACCGGAGAAACAGAAGGGGCTGCTCCATCTTATGTTTAAAGGGTAAGAGGCACTCAGACAAGCACAATGAGGAGGCACGGGTCTTCCTCCTGCTGTCTCTCTTCTCTCCTCCTCTCGCCTCACTCTCTCTGCCTGTCTTTGTCTTTTCACATCATCTCAACAAGTGTTAGAAAAGGGGGGACGCTTAACAAGACTACCTACTGGGTGGGCGGGTGCGTGCGCGCGTGCGTGCGTGTGTGTGTTTGTGTGTGCGCGTGTGCGTGTGCGTGTGCGTGTGTGTGTGTTAGGAAGGGTTCAGGAAGAGTGAGGAGGAGAGAACAGGAGCAGTGAAATGCTAAAGAGAAAGAGGATGAACAATAGAGGGGTACAAACGGGAAGGCTTTTTGTGAATTTGAGAGTGGTCCAGCCAAAGGTTTGACTGAGAGGCTGCAAGAGACCAATTAGAGCCCGTGAGAGAGCAGAGGCAAAGGCAAAGGCAAAGCAATGTCTCACCGAGTCCTGAATTATTGATCAACCCTAATACACTGTGTAGCTCCCTCAGAGTGATACGGTCGCGTTGGAGAGTTACACCCACTCACAGAACTGTGATTAAATAAAGCTACATAGAGTACCTCCGGCTTCCTCATAACCCTCTCCAGCCATCAATAATGTTTGATTTTTTTTGTGTGTGCGTGTGTATGTTCAATGTATTTACTCAATTATTTGACTGTTTGATGTTACTTTATAAGTAATTTAAAAATAGGACAAGATCAATTAATAATGCAGATGAAATTAATGACTTTATCATTACACCTTCGCAAATGTTCATATCATATCCAAATGATCTTGTCATCTTCTTGCAAGAAATAAGAAACTTGCCTTTGACTTTTACTCTTAAGCCAGAGCGCCATCTGTAGGTCGAGTTGGTTAATTCTATTAATCAAAGAATTAAAATTAAGGATAAAGACGAAAAACAACAAAGTGAAAAATATGCAGCATGTAACAAGGAGATGGATAAAAATCCAATAAAGACGTGGATTTTGTCGGCATGTTTAAAATAATTAGCAAAAAAAAAACCCCAAAAAACAATAAACAATTTCATAACTTAGGAAAGATGGCAGGGTATTAGGCCAAACCTTGGGCAATTCAGATTTTGAACTCGTTATTCCCGATGCCTCCAGTCAGTGATACAGTAGTTTCTCATAATTTGATTATATAATAATCAAGCCAGAGAACTCTAAGAGTACATGGTGCTTTACAAAACGAAAGAGTATTTTATACTGAAAGCATCTAGTATACTATGGAGATGGGAAGAGTCATGCAAAGTCCTTCAAGTTGTTAAAATTGCAGCACGTTCACATTTTTGACCTAATTACTGAAGAGCTGAGGCAAATAGAGTAACACTCCGAAGTGTACGAGTTATAAGTGTTTGCGTTATAAGAATAATATGTTCAGAAAGTACATGAATCATTACCTAATATGAACACGAGAGGGCGACAAATTGCTAGATTTTAAGAGACGTTTAGAGACATTTCAGGACACAAGAATGGCTGTGTTGACAGAAAGAACTATAAGAAAATGAACATATGTTTCAAAACTCTTGTCAAAATTGCAGAAATACAAATTCTTTTCAGTGTGAACAAAATTAATTTGTTTACACTCATATCAGTATCTAAACAACAACAGCAAAATTAGATTATATACAAATATGACGTTCATTGATTAGAATTAACTGTTAATATTTAGCTCACTTCTGTTGCTTTTGTCAAATACCGTGCAAACATATTCCGTTACCGCCCACGCAGTATCCTGCCACTCTATATGGTTGACAAGTTTGTTTGTCAGAAGCATTAGAAATAACCGTCTTTGCTTATCTGCTTATTGACGTAAGATGCCACCGCAGGGATCAGTTAAAGTGATGCGCTGGTTTGGTGGGTCTGAACGCGAGGAAAGCCGATCCCCCTTCGTCTTCCACTCAGGCTCTCCTTATGTTGGGTTGTTGTTTTAATCTCTATAGAACAGATCACTAAAATCGGATGAGACTAAACCTACAGGCATTCCAGACCTGGCAAGTTTCTCTCTGTGACACGGTTTGCAAACTGTCTTCCAAGTTTATTAAAAGATCAAAATCTTCCGTTTAAATTCTGCATAAACAGTAGATGGAGTCAAAGTGTCATTCAGCGCTTAGCGCATAGGACCGTGCGGGTCAACCTGCTGCGTATATTTCCAGTGAGGATAGTTTAAAGGAAATCTATTCTAAGATCGATCAACACACAAGATGTGATAAGATGCCAAAGTAAAACAGCACAAGGGGATAGGAGAACAGATAATCAGTAGAGACAGCTTTTGCTTTAGGCTACGTCTCGTGAAACCACAAATGACCGTTTTTGTGAGAGCCAATGAGACCAAGAGCAGAGAGCTAATGTTGTGAACACGACTACCCACTGAAGATTCAGTTCAACTGAAAATGCAATATTTCATTAGAATTCTCAGTAAAAAAAAATCTCCCTTTATCAACAGTTTGTGGTAAATTGCATGTGTAACCAACGTCAGATTTAGGGGAGACGTAAATCAACAAGAATCCTGCAGCTGAATCGAGCAGTCGCCAAGGAATGTATGCTTCACGTTCATCAGCGCATTTTTGTATGCTGAAGCTCGTTAAACCAAGTTTTGCTGCATTCCTTTGGGATTCTTGGTTTTAACCATGAGCCGTGTACATGGGCCATGTGCGCTTGATTTAATATGTCACCCTGACTCCTAAATCAGCGGGGTTACAGTTAGGATCGTTATGAAACACCAGAAGCAGAGGCATTGAGTAGTTCACCTTGCGCAAGGTTTACACTTCCCCTTAGGAGCCAGTGTCTTTGCACAGACCAATGTTATTCGTTCAGAACCAGCAGTGTGGCGTAAAAAGTCTTCATTCTGCCAAATGCCAGGAAGTCACCCCTCGTGCGTCTGTACTGCATTAAAATACAATAGTTTGCAAGATAAACTATCATTTGAGTTTGTTCTGTACAAGATTCTTAGGTCCAACTTGTTGTACCAGGCAACGTCTGACGCACTGGTTATGCGAAAAAAATGTGCATATATATTGTGTATGTGCGCCGTTTTTGAGAAACAACAGAATGTAGCGAACACAGAATGGAACCATGCTTGAGAAATGTCAATGCGTTCAATTTGTTTTCTTTTCAATAATTTGTATGCTAGAGAGTTTGTTGAAATTGTGCACGATTTTGGTGCAGGAAGACATACAATCGTGAGGCTAAGGGGCGCGCCTTCACTAGGGGTATCCGCACGCGTCTAACACACGCACACACGCGCACACACACAGAGGTATGAGGTAATTGTTTGATCATGTGACTCCTGCAGTAGCTGTCAAAAGTGATACAGCAGCGCATCCCTGACCAGCTCTGCTCGCTTCCAGCTGATTGGACTGCGATCAGGTGTTAGGGAATATCTACAAAGTTCACATGCTTGGAAATATCGAACAATTTGAAGACCTGCTGGTTGACATTTTTAACAGAGATAAACTCAAATGTAGTTATTTGTTATAACAAACACATAATAGTGGAGTTGGTCGACGTGGTCTAAAAAGGATATTTCTATAAATGAATTCAACTATGTCACAGGTGAGAGGGCATGTCATTTTGCCTAGATGTCCGGAGATCAAACATTTAAACGGGTTACAAAAAGAAGAATAAAGGATTACATAAAACTCTTTACCTAAGTCTTTGTAACATATCCTGAGGCTAAATGACATTCGTTAATCATAGTTAATTACCTGACCCTGTACTGCTCCCTGTCACTTGTCTTAGGAAGTCTAAATATATATGAACTACGCGCAATTGACTGTAACCTGTTTAAAAGACATGCATTTCGTATCCCTATATTTGTTCATATCAAACTCTTTTTTCTGTGGACATCAGGAGGTTTGTCTTGCACCATGTATATGTCTTTTTCCATGCACTTACTTATGCAAGACGAAGTAGATTATTTCAGTGACACTGCAATAAATGATTTTTCCGCATTACACAGCTTTAAAACTAGTCTGGCGACCTTGACAACACCAGAGTTTTTCTCGGTAACACAGAACAGTAATATTTCCTTCACCACTTCGTAGCTACTCTAATAACTGAACTTTTGACTTGGTCCCTTGTTCAGAATGCTTACCCCGCCTATGTCGCAAGTCAGACCGTGCTGGCTAAAGAGTCGTGGGAGGTGAGCTTGGTCCTGGAAAGTCAAGGAAAGTGGGGCAAAAAGCTACGTGAAGGGGAGAAACGGTTGCGTTTACGAACGACGGCTTTAGGTCCAGAGGCACGCATAGTGGAGAAACGGGTTGATGTGTGGAACGCTAAAAGTTCAATGCACGCTTTCATCGCGGGAGAGCGACACGCACAGTCAGGGTGTCTGCATTCACAGAAGGAAAACCCTCTAACTGCCAAATTTGGGAACCTGGGAGGAGAAATGGCATTTCAGCACTCCTCTCTGCGAAGCGCAGACCAAGCTGAGCTCTGGTGACGCCTAATCGTCGGGCGCTAACCGCACAGAAGCAGGAGGAATCAAGCGGTTGAAAATGGTGATTTTGTGCTTATCATGGCAAACGGGACTGGAAGTATCATGCTGAAATGCGTGGTAGTCGGTGACGGGGCCGTAGGGAAAACTTGTCTCTTGATGAGCTATGCCAACGACGCTTTTCCTGAGGAATATGTGCCAACCGTTTTTGATCATTACGCAGGTAAATAAACAAATAATAAACACACATAATACAGTAACTGCTCTGCTTCGAAATATTAATTTAATGTAAATTAAATAAAATGGTATATCAAATGTGCGGACCTGAAGATGTTGTAACACATACAGGATATTTGTTCTTTTTTTCCATGAATAATTACTCAAATGACCCGTTAGTATAACGCTCGCGTCGGGTTATATGTAGGCTAATGTTCTCTCATAAAAACCACCTGTGGGTTTAGACAAGTAGGCTTACTCATCCTAGCTTTAGTCAGCAACTCCTAAAACCGTTAAAAAAATCGTCTCCGATAATTTTCTCTTTTTTCATATTACACCTTTGAAATAATGCGCTTGATTTACAGTGAGTGTGACGGTTGGAGGCAAACAATACCTGCTTGGACTTTATGACACTGCGGGTCAGGTAGGGTCAAACCTCTGTTCTCTTTTCATGGTGTGGTTATCGCGTGTTTCTTTCTTTCTTAACACGAGAAACGCATGTGTCCATGATAATATAGGACTATACCAGTGCCTCTTAGCAGGGACTGTGTAGTAACACAGAGGCAACAGTAACGGATAGAATGTGCAGACTCTTTGATGTTGTTTGGAAGTGCTATAATCTATTGTTGGCTGATCCTGTGTAGATTTTGAAGGACCTCAACAACTCAGATCGACACTCAGCTATCAAGACAATGTAATATTTCCGCTGTGCGTGTGTGCTTGTGTGTGTGTGCATGTGTGTGTTTGTATGGATATTTTGCCTTCCAAACTCTGAAGGTGGTCTGGCTCACAGAAACAAGCTTTTTCTAAAGGGTCTGTGGGTTCAAGCAGGAGGTGTAGGAAAAGCACGTTTGTGTAGATTATGAAAGAGGACAGCAGATGTGTGGAGGGAAAGTGAGGGGTTAAAGATAGGTCTGAGGCAGGTACGAGACCTGCTTCCTTTCCCCTGGGTATTGCACAGTAGTGTATCTGACATACATCCTGGCCCAGGATTTTGAAAAAAAAACAAAAAAACGTGGAGGAACGTGCCAGATGTGGAGTCATGAAGGGCCAAGGAGACGGATTTAGTTTCAGGGGAGTTCTGACACACACACACACACACTCGCTCTCTCTCTCTCTCTCTCTCTCTCTCCCTCTGTACAGCTGGTATCAGTTAAAATTACTGAAACTACACAGGCCTGTGATTGATCAGTTGATCAGAGCTTTTCATTTAGCAGAAATGGGGGGGGGGGGGGGGGGGGGGGGTACGGAGAATAGAGAAAGGGTCTAAGATGAAGACGAAAAGTGAAACTAACGCAGACATATGTAAGAGGAACAAAGGGAGGCTCTCTTTCTCTCTCTCTCTCTCTTAAGTTTTAACTTTTAATCCCTTTCTTAGTCCTACAACGGGGAAATTTGACTTCTGCATTTTAACCCACCCAGAGAGAGCAGTGAACATACACACACTGAGAGCAGTGAGCAGTAGACACACTCACATACACACACACGGAGCAACCACAGCCGTATCAGTTGGGGGTTAGGCGCCTTCCTCAACGGCACTTCAGCCGTCCACATTGAGGGAGGGGGGGAAAGCGCTGTTCATTTGCCCCACCCACATTTTTTCCTGCCGGTCCAGGGGATCGAACAGGGAACCTTTGAGTCCCAAGCCCGCCTCACTAACCTTTAGGCTGCCCTGTTTTTTCCTGAGTAAACACCAACAAAAACTCATCGCGGCGTACTCTGGCTTTTGGGCTGGGATGGCACATGTGGTACATACAGACAGGGAGAGATGGTTGATGGGAGATCAAGGCTTAGTGCTCTGTTTAGAATTGAGAGCGTGAGACGAATCATCAGCTCTGGGAAGACTGTCAGTCCTCCCCCTGACCCTCTCTGAACTTCTCTTTCCGCTGAGTCACGTTGCTCCCCCCCCCGCTAACTCATAAGACTAAACACATCACACACAAGACCTTTGGCCTTTAAGGAACAACACTCACAAGTGAATGGCTCAGTGACGAAAAGTCTTAGCCCCATGAGACAGTTCAAATCGGGTACGGAACGCTGACCGGTTTTCGTAACCATACCGTCGCCGCTGTTCTTTTGGGTTGTTTTGAAATGACCTAGTTGTGCTCATTTCAGTTTTGTCTTGGTTATAAAGCAGATGAAACACAAAGCCATTGAAAATACACGTCCTGACTATGACGTTTTCCAGCATCGCTTGGCACTGTCAAGTCAAATATGTTATTGTGTGTGTGTGTGTGTGTGTTTCCTCTCTCCTAACTCAGTCTCTGGGTATGAACCTCTCTCTGTCACCCCGGGCAGTGTATCTAGCCCAGGTGATGGATGTGCTCTGTCTTCATCTGCGCTACATCATATTTCCCCCCCCCCAGCCAAATGATTAAAAACCTCAGAGTGAGACACACACACACACACACACACACAGGAAACACAGTCTGCATCGGAGACCAATCCTCTAACAACTGCAGCAGACCTTAGAGCACACAGAGGCTAATTAAGCCAAAAGATACAGAGGAAAAAATAGCAAACTACAGGTTTGTGTTTAGAGGCAAGCATTATGTTTATTCGGATTTCTGCATAGCTTATAAAAGAAAGAAGAAAAATAGGTCTTTCATCTTTAGTTCTTTGATGCTCTTTGGCTGGGAGCAGGGCATCTCTTAGCTTATGGAGGTGCCTCTTGGTTGTGTGAACCAACAGGATGTGGATCTGATTGGTTCAGACACGTTGAGTGCTTAGGGAACTTTCTGGATGTGTGAGCTTAGACATGTCAGTAATGGAGACAAGTTTTCACGGACCTCAACTTCATATCATACACCATCTCTCTCTCTCTGTCTCTCTCTCTCTCTCATTCTTTCTGTCTGTCTTTCTTTTTTCTCTCTCTATGCTCATCTCCTTCTCTTGATCTCTCAGAGTCTGTCTGTCTTCCCTTTTTTGTCATTCTCTCTCTGTCTCCCTCTCTTCCTCTCTGCCCCCTGATGCCGCCCCCCCCCCCCTCCTAATTCAGAGACACCAGTGTGAGTTCCACGAGTTTTGCACTGGAGACTAAAGTGTGTGATGCTTTGTTTCTCTTATAAATCACTAGCTTCCACTCTCTTCCTCTCTCTTTTCGGAGGCGCTGTTTTAGTGTGGCGCAGGGTTTTTCAGGAGATCCTCTCCACTCTCAGCCTCAGAGAGAGCGAGAGAGAGAGAGAGAAACTGTCAGTTCCAGATGTGAATCACAGCTGCTGTGTGCATACCGTTTTAAAGCCAAGACACTCCCATTTTGGACCTGACTGTCTGTTGGCTTCGATTCAGTAACTGCAGTGACTCTCGCAAGACACGCACACACCAAAACTTCACAGAGTGATCTGTCTACCCTGCTCTCTCTCTCTCTCTCTCTCCCTCTCTCTCACTCTCCCTTTCTCACTCTCTCTCTATCCCTTTCTCTCTCTCTCTCTCTCTCTCTCAGTGAATGTAGCTTGTGTCAGAAAAGGTGGAGTATAGAGTGATTAGTGATTTTTGAGTAACATACTGCTTAAAGACATACTGATTAGGTCACAGTGAGGTCTGGAAAAATAGCAATTAGAAAATTTCAAATTCAAGTTCCAATATTGCAGACTTAACAGAAGAAAAAAAAAAGGCAGGTCTCTCCTGTTTAAACTGGTTTATCCTTCCCCACCGTTTAATTTCATGCTGTGTTTGAGAGGAAGGAAGGCCTCTTGACGTGAACGTGAACTAAATCAGGCTCAAACACACACCCTTTCCCACACACCTGCGTACACACACATCCCGCTGTTTCCCAAAAAAAAAAAAAAAGGGTCAGATGGGACAACACGAACACGCCCTTCCTCAGTTCCACAGTGGTGGAGAAGTTGACTGCTTTTAAAGTGTGTTCAGCTGGGTCACAGCGCCAGTGATCGGTAGGGATGTTTTCACATACACAGTCGGAATGCAATCCAAAGTATAGCGGGTGGAGAAGGCCAAGCTGGGGCCCTCTGCAGAGGAGCTGTGAGTGGGTTTAGGATAGGTAGGGTAAGCTACGTTACTGCCTCTCTCAGCGCTCAGTGAGTCTCAATTAGTCCTCAGCAGCTAAATAAACATAGCTATGAATTATTCTCTTTGGATAACAGCATAGGAATCTCTCTCTCTCTCACACACACACTCTCTCTCTCTCTCTTTTTTTCTCTCTACCTCTCCCTCTCTCTCACACACACACACTCTCTCTCTCTCTTTTTCTCTCTACCTCTCCCTCTCTCTCTCTACCTCTCCCTCTCTCTCACACACACACACACACTCTCTCTCTCTTTTTCTCTCTACCTCTCCCTCTCTCTCTCTACCTCTCCCTCTCTCTCACACACACACACTCTCTCTCTCTTTTTCTCTCTACCTCTCCCTCTCTACCTCTCTCTCTCTCTCACTCTTCTTTTTCTCTCCTCTCCAAAGTGACTATCTCCTCTCCACCCCTTTCTCTTCTTCTAACTATCTCTAGAACGCTTGATCTCATCCTTCTCTGTACTCTTTTAACAGCACTGCAGGCAAACATATCTCTCTTATTTTCACCCAGTCTCTCACTCATACACACTTACATAAGAGAAGAGGCACAGGAGAGAAACACTTGATGGCAAATTGACCTATTTACTGATCCTCCGCAAACAGCAGATTCACAGGAGTATTCACAAGTGTACACAACAGCCGGAAAACTGAGAAAGAAAGACAGTCTGATGGAGAGAGAGACACGTAGAACGAAGACTAAGGAAGTTTACAGTCTGATACACATACACACACACACACACACACACACACACACACTCAGAGCCAGCCCTAAATGACGGCGAATTAGGTGCACACACAGGCACATACGTATTGCTGTGAATGCAGAGTTGAGTGGTTTGGTAGATGAATGTTTCATAGGAACAGCAGTATTAAACACACTCTGTCTCTCTTTCTGGTTCTTTTCTCATCTCTGTGTCTGTGGGAATCTCAGAGAAGCATGGAAGCATGTAGGAACGTCACAGATGGGAATATGATCTGAAGGATTGGTTGGGGGGGGGGGGTGGAGTGGAGGGGTGAGGAGGGGAGGGGAAGAGAGAGAGGAGACGTTTGTTGTGTTTGTGTGTGTGTGTGTGTGTTTGGGGCAAAACAGAAATCGATCCCCAAGTGACAGCAGAGAGTGTGCGGGAGGGGTACTTTACACTACCCCAGAAATCCGAGTCAGAGATTTGATTTTAAATGGGAATTGGAAATATCTGTGTGTGTGTGTGTGTGTGTTTGTGTGTGTGTTTATGATATAAAGAGCAGGGAATAAAAAAACAATACCGTCTTGTATGCGTACAATGGGCAGGACTGTGACTTTCTGCATACTGAAGTAGTTGTTTATACTGAATAAGGCTCTGTTGTGCTGTTGGTTGTGTGCAGTCACTGGTATCAGTTGATAGGAGAGGTCTATGGTAATGAGGACTCCATCATCAGGAGAGAGGCATTGTGGGAAGAGTGTTTCCAGGTTCACTGCATCAAACTGCTGCCTCTGTTTGTTCCAATCCATTTCCTCAGCTCTTACAAGACCAGCACACATATGCGCGCACACACACGCACACACACACACACACACACACGTACGCACACACACACACACACACGCATGCACCCACCCTGCCACTCACTCACAATCTCCCCGGAAATATCCTACACTTCATTATTAACGAGATCTCGATCGTTGCTAGTGGTAACTCACGTCTGGGTGCTTTTAAAGGAAAGAAATGCAGGTTTAATAACCTAGTTGATTTGAATGCTAAGCATCAGCAGCGTGCCACTATGTGTGTATCCGAACTTTATTATCAACAAGTACCCCAGCAGAGGATTTAAATGGAGACGCGCGGTCGCGGTATAAATATGCAAATGTGTATTTTGTGCAGAGGATGTGATATGGACGGATTATGTGTCCGTATTTCAGATTGGCCAAGGCCAGCTGGAAATAAAACGCCTGCCTCCAGACTGTTTTAAGAGGGCAAAGGATAGGTGGGGTGGAACAGGGTGAGGTGGGGGGGGGGGGGGGAGTAGAGGAGGGGGAAGCTGTATTTATAACATTGCTTCCCTACAGAGATAACACAAGCAGACACACACAAACATCCACAAATGTGCACACACACACACGCACCCCCAAATGCACCTGCTCAACTCTGTTTTGACTATAATAAAATAAACACCGTTTTGTTTTAGCGCCTGTTTTAGAGTAACATGAGGACAAATCACCAGATGGACAAACCAGACAAATATATATATATATATATATATATATATATTTTAAATCCCCAAATTATTTCAAAACCTACATTTAAAAAAAAAAAAAAAAAGCTACAGTAAGAATTATGCCTCACCAATGATTCATGATTCAGTGTGAACATATAGTCAAGATTAAAACAATGTGTCACCATACTGTATATAAGCTCACATTTATAGATGCTGGATAAAGATAGCTTCTTTCTGATGCTTTCTGACTTTGTGCGTGCAGCTCCTCAGGAAGAGGTGAAAGGTTGGAATGAGATGGTTACGGTTTAAATGCCCAGGACAGAAAAAGGATGGCACAGTTCAAACATCTGCCCTTTTAAGCTGTATTTCACCTGCGGAAAAAAAAATGTGAGGGTCCTCTTTGCCCCAGTTAGGAATTTGGGATTTTATTTTATTTTTTTTATTTTTTTTTTTTACGTTGACTGTCCGGTGCATTCGTTTTGGAGAGAGATGATTCAGATGGAAAAGATCTGACATTTAAAAGTAAAAAGACTATCTCAGACACTACTAACCCATCTGTCCACGCTTCAGAGGCTCTCGTCTCCGGCCCTGACGAGAGTCCGTCGCTAATGAAACGTTTGTTCTTCGACGCATAGCCGGGGGCACGCGCTGTTACGATTTAGACACGCTCGTCGTTTGAAATTGGAGCCACGGCCGACGAAGCGTACACATCTTTCTACACTCGCACACACACACACACACAGACACACATACACGCACACACACACAGGCACACACACACACAGGCACACACACACACATAAACACACACACACATAAACACACACACACATACACACACAGACAAAATCTAAGCTCCCAAAAATATCAGTCACGTGTCCAGTGCAAATCCGGGCTTACGTGTTGTAGTGTCTCTGATCTCTGATTGGCAGGGAGGGCTCCCTGTTGAGTACAGGCTATTTGGAGGGTGCAGGGAGAAGTAGAGGGACGTGGGGGTGAATTAAACATTTAGACTCATGGTCCTAAGTCTTGATCCAAATCAATGGAGTCTTTGCCTGGTTGTCAGAGCCAATGTAAACCCAGACCCCTGTTTGCATAGACCAAGGCCGTTAATGAATCAAATCTTAAAACGATTTTGGGAGCGTTGCTTTTCTCAAAGCGAGCGGAACAAGCAGGATTTTGGCTCTAAATTTTCCACATAAAGCATTCTGTTTCCCACACTAAGTGTCGCAAAGATATATTTCCTCATTATTTATATAACACTATTCTACCGTTTTATTAGCTTAGCCATTTGTTTGGCAGTGGGGTTGAGGGGGGTTCAAAGCAAGACCATTCAGCCTTTTCATATACAATACTCAGAACCTTTTGATAAACAGTAAGTCATTTGTGTTCGCTTTGCATTCAGTTCCAAAATTATATTTGCTGGTGAAGAAATTCACCTTTCCCTGTTGAGTGAGATGATGTTGATTGTGCGCTTCACCTTTTAAAGGAGGACTACGACCGCCTTCGCCCTCTCTCCTACCCTATGACCGACGTCTTCCTCATTTGTTTCTCCGTGGTGAATCCGGCCAGCTTCCAGAACGTGCGGGAGGAGTGGGTCCCAGAACTCCAGGAATACGCACCCAATGTTCCATATCTGCTTATCGGTACTCAGGTATGCAGCTCGGACACACACACACATACTAACACACGCACGCACGCACGCACACACACACACAGGGGAGTGCACTCTTCATTCGCTGAGGTTCACTCGTGGTGGAGTGTTTTCTGTAGAGTTCCAACTGGCACCCACCCACACTGAGATCCGTGGTCCCATTCAAACCCAGGCCAGACATTCTCTAAAACCGCAGCACCGTAGATCAGGGTGTGATCTGTCATTCATTCATTAATTTGTGTTTTTTGTCCCTTTCAAAGGGACAAAAAACACGCGACAGGCTCACGTTGTGTTGCCACTGCTATATATTTACGCCATGCATGGTTCCTCTTGTGCTGGGAGAGTACCTACCCTGAAGTAGGAGCTAAAAAAGCCCCTCAAAACGGAGTTCTAAGAACTATGGTCCTTCTCAGTTCCTGCGGTGCGAACACGCGAAAAAGGGGGGTACTTCCTCCAGCAGTTCTAATAACTATGGAAAAGTCCCTCTGGTGCGAAAGTGCTTATAGTGAAAGGACTATGGGGTCATATGCAGTAGGCAATGTGTTATTTTTTAACAGGGGGATGACCCAATGGTAACTGACGCTACTCCATAGGGTATATAGGGGGGTGGCAGGTTAACAATGGGATGCATTTTGGTCATTTTGCGAACAAGGGGGATGGCCCAATGGCCCATTTAGAGCCCAACATCACTGTTTAAAGTCTAGGTCTGGTCCTAGGTCTGTTTTTGCTCTTCATAATGCTATTAATTAGAATAACGTGGACAAAATGAAAGCTGATCGTAGGTCAGCGCCCTGAGATACCGAGCCAGGTACTCTCAGAACGTGCTTGCTGTCCTAGGACCAGTTTTTATTCTCTTAAACGGAATTAAAAACATTTACGTGAACTGAGGGGAGCCGATCCTTGGTCAGCACTCCTACTCCGAGACGCTTGATCCTTATGAACCTAGACATGCTGATGATACTTATGTTTTTCCCATAATCTGTTTAGCGAGTGCCTTGTTTTAGTGATAATTGATTGTCCTCTGTGAGTGGCCTCACATTGAATTAGAATGGACGGACTCGATCGATCCCCTCTCTTCTCCTGTGTGTTGGTAAAATCCCAATGCTTTTTCAACTCGCTCGAGCGGTGCGCGCGCTCCGGCCGCCAAACGTATTCAGACCTCGGTATTATTGACCGACGGGGTCGGAGCGAGAGGTGTAGGTTGACGGCTGGTGTGTACATTAAAAGTGCGCGTGCGGAGGGGGGGGGGGTCGCAGACCCGCCTGCGTTTGTCATCGGCCTGTGTCTTGTCAGGCGTGCGTTTAGAGCTGTATCCGGTCTTCCCCGTCTTAATCCGAATCCGTGAAGGGAATACTGATGGTGAGGTGATCGATAGTGCAGGGCGGATGGAGTCGCAGGAATCTGAAAAAGGAAACTGTCTCTCAAAGCTTCTGCCCTTTTTTTTTTTTTTTTTTTACTCACAACCGCTGGTGTCACCCGCGCGGGATCAGTCACCGCTGAACGTATAGATACAGCGCTAAAAGAAAATTACGTTTTTAAAGCATCTGGCGTCGTTTACGGTTTCGCTTAACGGCTATGTATACACTGAATTATGTTTCTGTATGTGCCTATACAGGACTGAAGGCACAAAAGGAGAGTCACAGAGTCGACCGGCTGCAGCTAATCAGCATGTTATGCGTGAATGCAAGCGTACATGTGCTAGAGGGAGATTGAGAAGAAAAAAAAAGAGGGAGAGAAAAAGAGACAGAGAGAGAAACTGATTAGGGGAAGTATTTCTATAAAGCACTTACAGAAAGCCGACCGAAGATCAAACTGCATACGGGGGAATTTTAATTGGAAACAGGGGGTACACGAGGAAGACAGAGACCCTCCCAGTCAACTGTAATGGAGCTTTTTTTGGGTGAAAGGGGAACGCATGCAGACGACTGCCGGCATCTGGCCTTGTGTCAGATTTCCTGGAGCCTTCTGCTCCAAAAACAAACTCCGTCGGCTGGAATCTCGTCCACCGTTCTCAAATAAAGACGCAGAGAGTTCACGGGCACACACGGAGAGCTTCCAACTTCCAACCACTTATCCCTTTGTTTCCACTCAGACACAAACCAGGGAAAGTTTGGCTTCATTCTAGGGCTGTGTGCGGACATCTGAGACCTAGCGGGGTTTTTTTTTTTCTTCTTCTTCTTTTCCAAAAGTAACCACCACCACCCCACCTCTCTTTTTTTCAGATCGACTTAAGAGATGACCCAAAGACCATTGCCAAGCTGAATGACGTGAAGGAGAAGCCTATCGTCACGGAGCAGGGGCAGAAGCTGGCGAAGGAGGTGTGGCATCTAAGTAGACTTCAGTCAAATTCAAATTTCAGACAAAAAAAAAGAAAAAAAAAAGAAAGAAAGAAAAGAACACATGTGCCCAGACGTATCTGAAAGAAACTAGCTCAATTACTCGTAATGGTTGCTTTTCTTTTCACGACTCTTTAAAGTCTCAGCAGTAAACTGATGTGTCTAAAATGATATAAAAAAAAAAACAAACTCCACCCATATAAGAATGACTGATGAGAGTGTGGTATTGCTTTACAGATCGGAGCCTGCTGTTACGTGGAATGCTCTGCGCTGACGCAGAAAGGCCTAAAGACTGTGTTTGACGAGGCCATCATCGCCATTTTGGCTCCAAAGAAAGGAGCGCTGAAGAGACGTCTGGGGCCGCGCTGCATCAACTGTTGCCTGATCACGTGAAGGAAGGTAGCCGGTAACAAGAGCATGGCAGCGGTGACCGGCGGAACGAGAGTTAAATAACAGTATACCAGGAGAAACAACAACAACAACAACAACAACAACCAGATGGAGGGAGGGACGTTTCAGGAATAACCAAAAACCAAAGTACAAACGCTGTCCGTCAGGTAAAACAAACAAACAAACAAACAAATGACAACAAAAAAAAAACGAAAGTAAACACGTCGTAAGCGGAAAGAAAAGAGAACGAAACTGCACACTGCCAGAGAAACAGACAAAAAGGAATGAAGAAGGACGTAGTGATTTGAAGGAAATGACAAGAACAACTGAGAAAAAGAGAAGATCCGTGGAAAATTAAAAAAGGCACAGACAGACAGACAGACAATTTGAAAATAAATGACACAGTGTCTGGAAAAAAAAAACACACACAAGCACAGAGAAGAGGGAAGAGTGGATGGGAAAACTACATAACAACACACAGAGGACAAAAAGACTGCTAACCACCTCAGTGTACTTCTGTGTCTGTTTCTCTAACCATTTGTGGATAAGAGTGGAGAAAAAAAAAAAAACAGACTGATGAAGCAGCACAAATGAACACACACCAGTAATTTTACAGAAGTAAGATTTTATTTGACTCAGAGAGAAAAAAAAAAAGGAAACTGCATCTTGTAAGCTTGCGCAACTCACACTTTTTACAAAACGTATCTCTTGCCAGGAACAGATATGAGACAGTCCCTTATGTACAAAGTAGGTAAAAGAGGAATGATCAAGAACAGAACCACTGCCATTACAAGCATAGGAGACAAGAGCGTGATGTCTTTTTTTCATATTCATGACAAAAAAAAACTTTTTTTTTTTTCTTTTTTTAAATAATTGTGCTTTTGACCTCAGTAGACAATGTCTGTCGTTTCTTCGAAGGGGTTGCGGGCATGTTTTGGACATCATGGTGCTCTGTCTGTGAACTTGTATACCTCTGGGAAGTCCTCTCTCTCCCACGTCTACCTGGCCTTTAGCTTCAAGCCATTTTGCCCTTCATTTGATCTTGTAGGTCAGCTGCTTGCGATGCCAGTGGATCCATACTGGCGCAGCAACCAAACCTGTCAGGAACCCAATGGTGGCACCCAGTGTGCAAGAAATAGGCCACACCTAAAAAAAGGGAGGGGAGAGGGAGAGGGGGGGGAGGGGCACAAGAATTATGACATTGGCGCTACCCAATCAGCCCTCTTCTCTGTACTGCAGGAGCACAACTGATGGACTACAATAATCCATTCGTCCAGAGATCACTGTGCTCTTTCCATGGTTTAACATTTCTATATTTTAAAAAAAAAAAATTCTTCTTATAAAAATATAAAAATAGAATATGTTTGTTTGATGCATTTTAATCAAGATCTTGTTTGGTGTTTCTAAAATTTGAAACACAACTAGACTAATTAGAGAAAGCCATGTTGGTACAAAGATCTGCTTTATTTTGGATTTTTTTATTGATTTTTTTTTTTGCACAGTCCATAAAAAACGTTGGGAGTGGTCTGGGTGGTTCTTGCTACAGAATATACATTTGAAATTTGAAAAAAAAAAAAAAACTTTCATAACATTATGTTTCATAAGCTTGTGTGAGTAAAATGCCGTTATTCTATGAGAAAGTAGGAGTGAAAAAGTGCGAAAGTAATGAAAACAGAAACGATTTCCTGGGGGAGCAAAACGTTTTATCAGCTGATACTCAATTAACAATGAAAACATGTACATTTTTTCCCCCAATGACTCCTCTAAAATGATTGATCTATGCTGACTATAAAGTGAGTTTTTGTAACATTTGTGCCTTGTGCTTTTAATTGCTTATTTTGATGAGAGAAAGGTAAAAAAAAAACAAAAAAATGCTTCGTAAAACATATCTGGATTAGATCTTCTCCATCACACTGACACACTCTGCAAAAGCCTGTTGCTTATAGCTACCATCCATACAAAATCTCAGATAAAAACTGTTGGTATCTGTTTCAACCAAGTCTAACCCAAAAACTTAAAAACTTCCATTCCTATTTAGAGGGTGAAAGTGAATTCTAAGCTCTGGTCTTTGGTTCTCATAAGTACTAAAGATTTGCAGAGTGGTTCAGTAATAAAAATGTCAAGAAGATTGATTTTTCAATTACCTCCAGAGCTGTGGAAAAGGGATACGGAAGGGCTCCGTTACTGCAGGAGGCCACTGTACGACTTACAACTGAGACGGCCACTATCTCACATGCTCCTGGGCTCCTTACGTTTGGGGAGAGAGAGCTCTCCGCCATTCTGAAGCTTTTAATTAGTAACGCGTTCCTTCATCTTGTCTGGGCAAGATGAGGAATGGCCGTTTGCTGGGCTATGCTGAACGCAGGAAACGGAGACCGTTCTCTGGGCGACAGTCCACGCCAGCCTGTTCTTTGATGTCTAGACGACGGCTGTGTCCTGCGAACGTGTCGGACGGTGCACACGGGAGACTTTCAGTGTGACATTTTGAGGGCAAAACCAGGGCAAACCCCAGCTCTGTCTCCCCTCCCCCCGACCAATTGATACCTCAGTGCAAAACGTGAATAATTTAACTGACAACAACTTCCATGCTTTGAGTAGCTTTAAATTTTCATGAACAAGGGTTGTTCACAGCTAAACCTCTCCCTTACTCTCTGTGGGGGTAACCATCGTGGTTACTGAGTGTATCCAAATCATACACCTTAATAGTTTTAGTTACAGCCAAAATATCCAAGACATTATTTTTTCAAGGAACTTTTTTTTTTTTTCCAGCATGTTGCCTGAGCTATTCTTTCCTAATTTAATAAGAATATATTGGTCTCCCACAAATAATGAAGCAATTGGCTCTTTTTTTAGCTTGAACATAAAGCCTAATTCAGTCTGGGTATTTTGAATGCAAGGGGAAAAAACTGTCTGAAAAAGGTCCCTTGGTCAAAGCGCTTTTGACTGCTTTACTGCATTCCATTTGGAAGCTTTAAAGGAAAATGGAAGGCTCTGGAAAACATGTTGCTACAGACAGATGCTATGAGTGAGGTGCTAATACAGGATAAAAACAGCGGCTTTTGTGCGCACAGACGGAGCGCACGTACTATACAAAAAGAAAAAAAAAAGAAAAAAAAAATGAAGAGGAAATACACACATGTAAAGGTGGTGTACTCAGATGCTGTGAGAAACCCGATTTGAACTGAGTGAAAAAAACACCGTCGCACACCTACACGCCGTGCTTCTCCTGCTCGCAGTTGACATGGAGGGGCCGAAAACCGATGACTGTTCCACAGACCCGTGGAATCGTCAGCACGCTCCAGTCGTTCGTTCTACCGCGCGTCCACGTCGGGACACGGTGGAAAGTGGTTCCAAGTGACGACTGTCTTGTGGTTTATAACCAACCCCCCCTCCCCACCCCACCCCCTTTTAATTTTCTAAAGTTTGCTTTGGAGAAGAAGCCAGCAGTGAGGAACCTACTCTTAAAATCTGCCAAAGCAGCGAAATACACACAGACCGGTTTCCCTCAGTGTGGAAGCTCTTAACTGTAACCACAGCGAAAAACTGCTGCATACAACTCAGACATTTTTTGGTTTCCTTTTTTTTTTCACTCCACTTATCATTCCCCTGATAAAACATTCTCGCCTCATGCATAATTTCATTTTGGCGTAAGCGATGACTCAACGTTAGAGAGAATCTTACATTTCATGCAACACTTAGATTATATCTGTGCTCCTTATGGAGAAGTACTAAAATCGTCATACATAACTATATTTCCAATACAGAATGGCTAGAGGAGACACATGCATGCATATGTGTGTGTGTGTGTGTGTGTGTGTGTGTGTGTTCTTCTTCAATGCTAACCTGCCATGGTCTATCCCAGTCCAGAGGAATGGGAAAAGCCCCAAGCCAGGCTCCAACAACACTGCACCCAGTAGTTATCTGCAGAGAAGTGTCCCATACAGACATTGCCCTGTAATAGACAAACATTCATTACGGCACACTATTCATACCACATCTCATACATAGTGTCAAGTATTACCTCCAGTCTGTAGAACTTGTTAAAATGTGAATGTTATATTAGCAGCGTTTGATTGATGGAGGTCATTAACTGGGTTTCAAGCCAAGGTGTTAAATAATGTTCTGGTACGAGCTGTTAGACGGATTATCATGCATGTGAGAGCTCCAGCTAGTTGGTGAAAAAAATAGCAGTTTCACCCCTGAGAAAGACTCATTCTTGCATCAAAAAGGTGCAGATAACTCAGGTGAATAAACTCGTCAGGGATTTTTTTTTTTTTAGGAGAGCAAATGAAATGTGATTTAGAGGACCCAAATTCAGTGCAGAATGTTTGTGGGTCTCATTCTCATTCATCTCTGAACAAACTCCAAGGTGGCTTCTCTGGAAAAATGTTCACCAGTGCATGATATCAGATTGATAAGCCTCTCCTTTTGGTATTTACTATAGGTCTATGGCACTATGGTTACTCTAATGGTCAAGAAATAACTGACATCAATGGACTTTCTTTGGCTCAAGTGTCAACAGGTAATCCTGTTGACAGGCACTTTCTTTTTAAAAAAGGAGAATGGGAAAATTTGGATTACCCTCTCTTAAGAGTGAAAACCAAAAACAATGCTGTCTTGAACTTGACGCACTACTGAAGATCTCCCCCTGGTGGCGAAAGGTTGTACTGACTGCAGGTCTGACAAATTGCCAAGGTTTCACAAACGTGAAAACCTCTCTGCATATTTGGAGACTCCTGAGAGAATGTGTGGCCTGATGGTTCTTAGCGGCTCTTTGGTCAGTGTCTCGTGTTCACTGTTCACTGCTTTTGATTGTACCATCCTTCACTGACTGCTGTATACTAGAGTATATTTATTTCTTACAGTCTAATATTTAGGAAGTAAATCATGATCAGACATGACCAATCGAGAAAGTGAAGTTCAGCTTTGACTAATTATGATTATAATAGAGGGGTATTAGCATTTTATTTGACTTACAAAATAACAACAAAGTTTAGTGGATGCTATAGATGCAAGGCCAGGCAGAATTTGACTTTAACTTGACAGGGGTACATCAGAGACTCAGGTGTATTAAAACCCACCCATCACGGCTGAAAACTCGAATCCACGCCTGAACGTTAGGGCCCAGGATACAAAGGCACCTCAGTGTCGTCAGGGTGGACAGCAGCACAGCCAGAGAGAACGTCTCCACAGCAGACCTGACATCACACAGAACACTTAAAACATCTGCTGGAAATGACAAGAAGAATATTCTTTCTTTCTTTCTCTGTCTCTCTCTCTCTCTCTCTCACACACACACACACTCAACTCACTCTAGGAGAGGTGCTCCATACAGCACCACCACAGTATGGAAAAACAGGCACGAGAAGAGAAAGTATAGACAGGACCGGATCAATCTAGACACCTGGAGAAAAAAAAAAAAACGCAAATCAGTACACATTCTCATGTCTGGTCTTTTCATCACCAAACCCATTAACTTCTATTTATATAACATATATATAATCCAGATTATATAGGGTAATATTTATTGTTCTGTACTTTGTAACTCAGTGTATTCTTCTTTGTCGGTGGGCCAATGCCGAGGAGCCAATATACGGCGATGTTGACCACAGCGACGGATCCAGCGACAGAATACAGCCAAACCAGGTGGGTCCCATATACCGAAAACTTTTCCACTAGCACGGCGGGCATGACGGTTGCCATGAAAACAGAGGAGGCAATGATGGCGTGGGCTGACGCCATGCCTCTGATCTCCGCGTCCCACATGATGTGATCTTAAAACCTGAAGGAGAAGGGGATGTAACAACACTAAAATTCATTCAAGTTACGTCACTCACTGCTTGCATTTAACAGCTGTTTTTCAATTTAGGTATGCAATATGGAGATCTGAACAATCGATAATAGACAGGACACCATGCAAGATTTGTAAAATGCACCCAAAATACCATTTGGCATATTACATTTAAGATTACAAGAAAATTTGTCATCGTCTTTCGGTAAAGCAGTTTTCTGCTATTTAAAATCAAGAATCAGCTACAGTCTTTTAATCAGATGTGAGATGCTTGCAGCCGATATTTCAACTGGAATCTGTCTGACTACTGCACACATAAGCAGATGGTGCAAAGCGCTTGGTATACTTACCAAACTAAGTATGTCTTTCCAGGACGTCGGTTTGCTCGCTAGCCTGCATCCAAAACACAGGACAGTTCTTCAGTACAAAGGCCAGTAATCAATCACAAGTACGAACAAAGGTACCTCTTTTGGCCATACACATTAAGAAACGCGGGTAATGATAAACTGACAACAGTTCTTTTATTTTCTGTGTTATCGTATCATCTATTCAGTTTCTCGGCATTAACACAGGGAGGTCAACCAGTCATTGAGAGTGACACTCAGTTACTCCAATGACGTTCAGCTGCGTCTCAGGTAAGACCATAAACCTTTAGCACTAACTTTGGATACTGAAGGAATAAAAATTAAAAATACGAAAAAATATAGGTAAAAGACCAATTTTCAAAATCAGAGTAAGACAAAATGTGCTTAGTTTATCGCTTCGTCCTCCTTACAGTATCTGTAAAACCATGATCTTCCGGTTGTCGGATATCTATCACAATAAAAGTTCTCAGTAATTCAGTAAGTCTCTTTAACTTCATGGTTTCTTGATTTCCTCATTTCCTTAATGCTGTTAGACTTTATCACTTTACCACCAAAATCAATTTTCAGGAGAAAGCATTATAATCCAAACTGTTTTGTATATCTTGAAAGATGGAAAATTAACCCCTCCGAAGTACTTAGCGTTGTCGCAGCAGGTTGTCATTTAAGGGTTGTAAGTGCAGCTGATTATCTAGGCAATCTTTTATTTTATTTTTCTTCAGACGGTACTTTATTCTATTTGAACTTTTATTTTGAATATCTGGGAGGGCACTTGAATCGGATGTGGTAAACAGAAACCGTCATCATCCCTTGTGTGTCAACATTTAGCCAACTTCCTGCTGCCCTTCGTTCGGCTATTGGCGAAGTTAGCCGCTTTATTTAGGAAAAGATCATGGTTTGCGAAAAATGTAAGCTTCCAGTATCTCTTTACTTACTTGTTAAATATTGGCGTTAATTAAAATTTGTTTGTTGTTGCTAGCTTGTGAAGGTACGACTGAATAAACGAGAGTACTAATGTAAGCTAATAGTTTTGGTGGAGGCCTACTGCTCCAGTTAGCTGTCAGTCGTCAGATTCACTGCTAGAATTCCATATTTTATGTCTTTACTCCCAAATGTGGTTTGTTTATCAAAGATGAGTTCTCAGGATCCCCTCCCCACGAAACACACACACACACACACACACACACACACTTATACACGTAAAGTGTATTCTTACGATATACCTGCGCAATGATTTAAGCTGTAAATTCAACCACTTCACTGATTCTGCCTCCATTTAATTCCTGTTTGTTATCTAGGTGAGAAGAAACTTGGGAGGGTCATCACTCCAGATACCTGGAAAGACGGCGCAAGAAACACAACAGGTGCAGAAATATTTGAATGTTATGGCTTGCCAAACAACAATGACATGTTCACTGAAGCTTCTCCGCGTTCCTTTGCACTGTTTTCTGTCTGTCGGTTACCGTTTGCAGTTATGGTCTCCTGTTTTGTATTTATTGTCTACTCTCTTGCTTTTATTGCATGTACCGTAATCTTTGACTTTTTTTTTTTTTTTTTTACTTTTGCATGTGGTTTCATAGGAACCATATTTCATTCTTTTTTCAACCCCTGGTCATTATGAGAGGAATGACAATAAAGGCAACTCGAACTTAACATTTTTGTAGCCAAAAGAAGGTGAAACCTCTTACTGCAGATTTTTTTTTTTTTTTTTCAGAAATGATAAATAACCAATCCTTGGATCTTTTTCAGAGAGCGGAGGCAGGAAAATAAACGAGAACAAGATGCTTACGTCGAAAAAGGCAAGGTAGGGACAAGGTGTTTGTTCTTATTTGTTCATATTGTAGTTCTGCTCTTACTAGTTTTGGAACATTCTAGAATTGTTTTTTTTTTTTTGTTTTTTTTTAATTAATATTCTTATCCTTATAGGTTTGATCCCTATGGGAAGACTGGATTTGCCACCTGCAGGATATGCAAAAGTTCCGTCCACCAGTCTGGATCACACTACTGTCAGGGCTGTGCCTACAAGAAAGGTTTGTTTGCAAGGGCTAGAAGAGGCCCGTCACGCTGCCAGGCCATTGTGTTTTGAAAAGACTGATCTTTGAAATGAAATCCATTAGGTGTCTCCCTAGAACTGTAAACAGCTCTCAGCGTCGTCTGTGAAGATTCTCAGTCATCCAGGTCATGGTTATCCAAGATAGGGTTAAGCTGAGGACTTGGTTGTAGATTAGAGACCTGCCGATATGAGCTAATTGCAGATAAATCGGTATCAGCGTTTATGATGGCCAATAAATGACAATTAAAAAAAGAGACAGGAGATGGATCCTTCAGTCATGTTATGACATTAATGTCAGCCATGTCTGGTTTTGCTGCAGTAACATGAAAGCCGGTACAGTCAGTTAAATGTCAAAATTACGTTTAATATTACCGTAGTTGAGTGATGTAGACTAAGCTGTTGACAAACTTGATTGTAGGTTTATTTATGAAACAGCGTGGTAGTTCTAGCGAGTAAACAAACAATGGTCCTGCCATTTCTCCCTCATCTCTTCCAAAAATGTTCTCTGGCAACTTCACTTACAACAGCATATAACACTAAATGCTAAATTAGGTTACTGACAAAGCAAGCTAATGCCATGTTTATCAGTGGAAGACCGCGAACGTTAACGAGTGATTAAACGGTAGCATTTAACTTATTCTGCCTAAATGAAGCAATGGTAAATTTATCTGCGACTTGCATGTCTGTAGTTACAGTCGGTGCATTGGAAATTATGAAACCAGAGGGGACTCTTTAATAAATGTGAGCTGAACAAGTATCTAACACGGCTTGGTAGCCAAACAAAGTTGTCTTGTTTCCCTTCAAACATGTAGTTTGAAATCCCAAAGTCGCAAGTTCTCGATATAACACAACTACAGTCATGTCGTATAACATTCAACAGCAGTGTTTACTCTAGCTCACTGTATCAGTATCACTGTACTGCATTATTTATCAAAGCTTTAATATATTTTGTTATACCTTTGTTCAAAGTACTACTTATGACAATAGAACAAGTTTATTTTTAAATTGCATTATATCGTATTATCTTGGTGAGGACTCTTACATAACTACAAATAACAAATGTCAGGGAAAATCTGTGTTTATGTTATGTATTTCTGGGGAAAAAAAAGAATGTTGGCCGATATGTCATTATCACATTTTTAAATAATCAAATATTGAAATCAATATCGGTCTGAAAAATCCTGTATCAGTCGGGCTCTACTGTAGTTACCTGAAGACACTTCACCTCTCATCCAAGAGGCTTCTTCAGTTCTGACTGACTGGTGGGGAGTCCCAGGTATTTAACCTCTGTGGGGTTGTCGTCAAGACCATTCATGTGACTTGGTTTGTTAGTTCTCCGGGTTGTTGTCCTCATGCAACAGGCGACCCAGCTCTTGGTCCAAGCGTTTGTCATCTCCCACCTGGACTACTGCAACGTTCTACTGGCTGGCTTGCTGACCTGCGCCATCAGGCCGCTCCAGCTTGTTCAGAACGCCGCTGCATGCCTGGTATTCAACCTCCCTAAGCACTCTCATGTCACTCCGCTTCTCACTGCGCTCCACTGGCTTCCGGTAGCAGCCCGCATCCAGTTCAAGACACTAGTGCTGGCCTACCAGGCCACAAGAGGCTCCGCCCCATCATACCTTCAGTTCCTGATAACTCCTTATATGCCTACTAGAACCCTCCGCTCTACAACCTCTGGTCAACTGACGGTCCCCTCACTTCGGGAACCCGGCAGCCACTCCTCCCGACCACGCCTCTTCTCCGCCATTGCTCCGCAGTGGTGGAATGACCTCCCTCATGCAGTTAGGATTGCGGAATCTCTTGCCATCTTCCACAGAAAAACTGAAAACCCACCTCCTCAGAACCCACCTGTCCCCCACTGCCTAACCTCCCTTTCTTTACTTATAAAAAAAAACAAAACAAAAAAAACCCCTTGTCTTGTATCTGTGTTTGTCATTCACTGTCAAAGAATGCCAGGGGTGCAATACGAAGGGTAAATTAACGCATAGCCTTACTGTGATCTCTGCTTATGAGGTAATAGGATCTTGTGGCTGTTTTCACAAAGGTCCAGTTGAGGTACCCACAAGCTTTACCTGCATCCTTCAGGTGTTTGTACTCCTTCTCCTGGACACTCGTTGACACATTATCAGCTCGTTGGTGCAGGGCTCTGATAACTTCTAGCTTATGTTCAAGTGGGTGGTGAGAGTTGGAAGAGTAGGTATGGGTCTGTATCTGTGGGTTTCCGGTATACTTTCCTGTATGTCTTCTTCAGTGTGTACGGCACAGTCTAAGGAGGCCAAGTTGTTGTTCTTGACATCCTCTCGTGTGAACTTGATGTTATTGTCCACAGAGTTAGTGTGTTCTGTGAAAGCTTGCACTTCCTGGGTTTTAATTTCGACCCATGTGTCGTCCATGCATCTGAACCAGTGGCTCGGTGCTGTTCCTCTGAAGGACCTCAGGGCTCTGCTTTCTACTTCTTCCATGCAGAGATTGGCCACAATGTGAGACACAGGTGAGCCCAGGGTGCAGCCATGCATTTGTCTGTAAAACCCACTGTTGTACTGGAAATAGGTGGTGTTCAGACAGAGGTCCAGCTGTTCGCATATCTGGTCAGGGCTGAGGCTGGTTCTATTATTAAGGGTGTTGTCCTGTAGCAGTCGTTTGTCTCACCGATTTCACTTCCTCCATGGTAAAGATGCATGTGAACTATGGGGTTACATCATAGGACACCATGGTTACATCTGGGTCCAGTTTCAATGCTTGAATCTTGTTCACAAAGTCCATGGAGTTTTGAATATGGTGAGGAATGTTACCAACCAAAGGAACCAAGATGGTAGCAACATGTTTGGCAATATTGTAGGTGACTGAGTTGATGTTGCTGATGATGGGCTGGAGGAAGGCCCCCTCTTTGTGAATCTTGGGGAGCCCATACATGCATGGGGTGGCTTCTCCAGGATACAAGCAGTGGTATTGTTCACGGTTGATGGTTTCTGCCCTCTGTAGCTGTTGTAGACATTCTATGGCCTTCTTCTTGTATCCACCGGTGGGATCTCACCTCAGTGTTTCATATGTAATAGTGTCACTGAGTGGTATGGTAACCCTGGCATGGTAGTCCGTTGTGTTAAGGGCTACCAAGCAACTTCCTTTATCAGCCGGTTGTTTTTCCTTATGGCTGATTCTGTTGCTGTAATGAGTTCAACTATGCATAGTTGCTGTGGTATGATGACAAAGTTTGGCAAGGACATCTTATTCTGGTTGCGTAGGTTATCTGTCTGACAGGTTTTTCACCCATCTGTTATATGTATCACCCTGTGTGGAATTCTGTTTTCCTAGTATTGCAGGCTCACGACTGTAAGGTTCGGAATTGCGGTGTTTGTCTTTTCTTGCTCCTGGCACCTAGACATCGGCTGTTTGGTATGAATCTGGAAAAACCTACCTGGAGGCAAAAGAAAGACAGTTCCACACTGGACAACAGATGGGTGAAGAACCTGTCAGACAAGGAACTTACCCAACCACAGAACGATGTCCTTGCCAAAGGATGAAACTTTGGCATCACACCACAGCAACTACCCCATCGAAGTGTAGAGGAAACCCACGCGTACAGACCAATACTCTTCGACTCTCACCACCCACTCGAGCATAAGTTAGGAGTTATCAGAACCCTGCACCACCGAGCTGATAATGTGCCAATGTGTGTCCAGGCCTGAGAGAAGGAGTACAAACACCTGAAGGATGCACTTAAAGCTTGTAGGTACCTCAACTGGACCTTCATGAAAACAGCCACAAGATCCAGGAAGAACAACAACACTGCAGGTGGTGAAGAAAAGAAGAAACGAACCAAAACAACATCGTCATCCCATATGTGTCTGGAGTATCTGAGAAATCAGCATCCCTATGTTTTCCCTTGTTGAAGATCAGATCTTCAACAAGCACCGCATCCCTATGTTTTTCAAACCCAGCAACACACTAATGCAGAAATTGGTCCATCCGAAAGACCGCACACCCAAACACAAGAAAAACAATCTAGTATATGCAGTCCAGTGCAGCCAGGAATGCACAGACTTATACTTTGGTGAAACGAAACAGCCCTTAAATACACGCATGGCTCAACACAGGAAGGCCAACTCCTCGATCAAGACTCAGTGGTTTACCTACACCTGAAGGACAAGGGACACTCCTTTGAGGACAACAATGTACATATCGGTACAACAACCAGGAGAACTAACAAACCAAGTCACATGAATGGCCTTGACAACAACCCCACAGAGGTTAAATACCTGGGACTCTCCACCAGTCAGTCAGAACTGAAGAAGCCTCTTGGATGAGAGGTGAAACGTCTTCAAGTATCTACAACCAAATCCGGTTGCCCTCTACTTAACCGTTCTTGGATAGCTCTCTTTAGCATTGATTTGTATTGTTTGGTCCTTTGTTGACATGACGCTTCAGCTTCTTAGTTTACAGTGATTGTTATGGAATGAATCAGCTTGTTTACAGTAATTGTTATAAAAAGGAATCTGCTCACCACCACTCCACAATATGATACTCACTTTTTTTTTCCTTTTTTTTTTATGTCCGTGCTCACAGGAATCTGCGCCATGTGTGGGAAGAAGGTTCTGGATACAAAGAACTACAAACAGACATCAGTTTGATGGATCTCTCCTGAACAAAAGATTGTTTTAATAACTATTTGGAGGGCTGCATGATAATGGTGTGTGATGATTTTCACCAACCCAAAACTCCACAGGTAGCCTAGTCAGTCAGTTTAATGGTGGCATCAAGCACCACAGTCTCTGTTCATATTGTTAAATGTGTACGTGCGTGGAGTCGTCTGATAGCTGTATCGGTCTAACTGCTAAATAGCCCTCCCTTAGACTTTTAAGCAATATGTGGGCTTGCACTGTTTCAATATTTTCTCAAAGTGCTTACTGGTATGTAGTCCACATTGTCGTTTCTTTATTTCTTTTTATTTTTGGCATTGTTTGTAAATTTTTGTACATTTCCACAAAGATACCCTATATGCTGGCTCAATGAAAACACACAATAACCCTTAACTACAGATTGCAGCAAACCAAATAAAGAGAGAACTTCTCTCTCTCTCCTCCGCTAGCAATCATGTAATGTAGCTTGCAGGCAGACCTCTCACGACACTTCATTAGTGGTTTCCTCTCCTCATGTCCTGATGTTTCCTGATAGAGCCATGGAACCTTTTAGACTCCGGCCAACGGTCAAGTTTCTGACATTTAAATATCATCTCTACCCTGAAGCTAAGGTGTTTTTTTTTTTTGTTTTTTTTTTTTCGTTTTTATATTTTTCTTGTTCTGCACTCACCTCTCATAGCTCTCACCAGTCATTTGTTCTGTAGTCACCTGATGTCTGACATGAGTGAAGATGAATTATTTGAAATGGACAGAGTTATTGTTGTCTTGGGCTGTCCTGCCAGTCATGAGTTTAACGATATCCATCACCAACATTTTTTTATCTTTGTGTTTTGTTTTGTTTTTCCCATGAAACTGATGTCTGCTTTTATTTTATTTTCATAAACATTGTTATTTGTTGGCTATAGCCAAAATAAACTGAAGAAAGAAAACACATCTAACAAAACTTGTTTTCATTTCCAAAGAAGATGTTAAGATCATTCTAAATTTATTGGCATTTGTTTATTTATTTTGAGGATTAAAATACACAACTTTTCACTGTGTTCAGTAAATTAGTAGGAGAAAAACGTAGATTGTACAAATTTGAGACACAAGTAAACATACACCAAACATGTAATAAATCAGAATATTGCAAATGATGATTGCTTCTAACAATATGTGAATGTGACAACAAACAACCTCAATTAACTGCTTTTTAAAATGTCTCTCATTCAGATGACATTACCAAAGAATTATACTATAATACTAATCAGAAACGCAAGATTAATAGAACAATATCTGTGCTCCCTTCAATTTTCACAGATCTTCATAATATTAAAAATAGTGACATAATAGAAACAATGCTATTTTTAATATATACAAAATTTCCTGGTTCACATTTAAACTCTGTTTTAATAGTTGTTTAGAATGCAGAAAAAAATCTAAAGGCACAAAACGTGATATTGTGGTCCCGGTCCTGCAACACAGATGAGACAGTAGAAGACTTCATAAAAGAACAAGTACAGCATGATTATTGTCACCAGTGCCATGTATCACCTATAGAAACTAATGGTTAAATGAGATGGACTGTTTTTAAGACACTCATAATGAGAACTAAACCTTAAAGTTAAAACACCCTGACACTAAAAGGAAAAGAATAAAAACTATTCAAAAGACCAAAAAAAAGCTATAATGTTATGTTTGCATGTGGATTCTACTGAGTTGTTAGCGGCAACTTCTGTTTTCTCAGTACTGCAAATATGCTCTTCAGCTACAACAGTTTAGGGTGGTTTTCACCGGGACTGAGCCATGAAACAGAGATACTGAAGATCTGATTTAAATATCAAAACACAACATGGCCTGTATATTCACATTTGTCGCCGTCCCTGAGTTTCAGCTGTAGAGAATACAGTACACACATGGAAGTAGTTGGTGGAAGTAACAACAAACTCAGACTTGGAGAGGGGTTTTTTTTAGCCACCATGGAGAATTAAACCATAAGGTTAAGAGCCCTGATTGACGTGTTAGGTCAGATTTGTAATGGAGGCCAGCTAGCCTCAGAAGGGAGAGGGAGAAAGTTTGTAGTCTGTATTGCAAGTAGTTTTTTTTTTTTTTTGTAGAGATGGTGTTCTGGGGATATCATTGGGGTGGGTGGGGCAGGGGAGTAGGGGGAGGGCGGCACTATGCACTCTTGGTTAGGGCGAGGAACTCTTCCCGGGTTTTTGGGTCCTCCCTGAACACGCCCAGCATGGCGCTGGTCACAGTGCGACTGTTCATCTTCTGCACGCCACGCATAACCATACACATATGTCTGCAACATAACAAAAATATCCAGATGAAGACGCATAATTCATCATTTAAGCATTTAATACTGTCTAAGAGTCACAGAATCACATCACATCTGTGCATAGCACACATCAGAATGAAGAGATGTCTGGGGAACTTTCAAAGCTATCTGCTGCTCATGTACACTATGAAGAATAAAAGGCATCTGAGTGATTGAAGAATATGTAGAACAGAACGGATGCTTGTGCAAGAGACTGATAATCTAATTGTTCTGGGTGTATGTCAAATCCTATGTGTTGACTGGTTTGTGTGTATGGCACTCACGCTGCCTCGATGACTACCGCGACACCAGCTGGCTGAAGGGCCTCAGAAATCGCCATGGCGATTTGCTTCGTCAAACGCTCTTGAACTGCAGAAGACAAGACAGAATAATTACTACAAAAACATTGGTTTAGAACCCATTAATCAAACAGACACAGTAGAATTTATAGAGAATAAGAATGGGAGATCGATGTGGGTAGAGCTGATAACCAAACCTTGGAGTCTGCGGCTGTAGATCTCCACAATTCTGAAAAGAAACAAACGCTAGTTGAAAAAGACTGTGTAATAACATAAGACTTAAATAATCTACTAAATATCTGAAAACAACCATCCAAAATGTATTTCCAAATGGATGCATTATCAAACTGGTTGTAATATCAGATATTTCATGATACTTTGTACATCACTTCAAAAGGAAAAAAAACATACTAATATTTAACATGTTTATGAAAATAACATTATAGTAATGATTAATCCTTTGATCGATGTAAAAGTGCAGTTGGATTTTAACGTCCCTAGTGACCTTACTATCAGTCTCATCTATCAATGATTCACATGCTGTCTCAGCCCTTTGCCCTACATCTCTGAATCTTTTTGAATCATGAAACTTTATTGTTCAGTACAAGACGGTAATGACTCATTTCTTACATAAAAGTCAGGATGTAAAAATGCATTTCCGCCCCAAATGAACTGAAAAATGGACACACCACTGGAAAGACAAATCAATTGAGACTCGAGAAAAGAAGGGATGAAAAATGATCGTACTGTACAGTCTCTGATTAGGACAAAGAGAGCACTGTGAAATTTTGGCAGGACATCAGAGGATCACTACAGATACTACATTATGCAGTGTGTGAAACAGATTGTGACCACATCACCGTACACACATTCATCAAAAGAAAGTGGTACACTACGAACTGATTTCACAAGGAGACATTAAGACTAAACCTGGAGTTTTCATGGAGAATATCCATTCAAGTACATTTTAATCCAAGACTAAACTTGCTTTTCAGTGTCGTTACAACCAGTCCTACAAGTAACAAGAGAGACAGAGACCGAATATTCCTGGTTCCCACCGGGTCATGGGGAGGCGGGGCCAAGGTTGAGGGCGAAGTGGATTTTTCTCGGTGCCTGAAGCGGCCTAGTCTGGGTTTTTTCAGATGGGATAGGATATAGTAGCAGGCTTTGGATCTAAGCCTCAAGTCAATGGGTTGTGATAACAGAAGAACTCAGCGGCTTGTGACTAATTTGTCGCCTCGGTCCCCTGCCACTCTCACGTGTGTACAAAAGCTGTGAAGCACTAAGATGACAGATTAGCCTGGAAAATGTTCTCTCTCACTTAGTCTCTCTCTCTCTCTCTCATTTTCTCTCCCCTCTCGCTGTTTCTTTCCCCTCTCTTTCTTTCCATGCACATGTACGTATGTGTTTTTGGATACTCACCTTGCAAGTTTGCTCAGGCCAACTACCTTTTTGCTTGGCAGATATCCTATGTGAACCTGAGCACATGTGGATAAAAGGATAATTTGGTAAATCAAAGTTGCTCCATATTTGATCTGCTCTCTGTCCACCCAGAGGAAAGAACCCACTGACCCTCTCTCCTTCCTGCAGGCATTCTGTCCTATTGCGTAACTAACCGCTTAAAACCTAAACACTACAGGAAAACGATAGCTCATCATGCAAGAAACATCATATCTGCCTTAATCATGTTCATATTCATTTGAAAAGCCATATAAACACTGCCTTGCTATAATCAAAAGTATTATTTTACTCTTATTAGCTATTGTACACGACACGTATTAATGATCGTGAAAATGAAAGTGCTTCAAAATAAAATGAAGGAAATTATCAGCGGTTATTACGAATCTACTCCACCCACAAGTACATCATCGAATCTATCACAGTATCACATTAAAACATGTACTGACACGCATACACATACAAACACATACACACACACACAGGGCTTACCTTTCCAAAGAAGGGCACTAGATGATGTTCACAGAGAGAAAACACATCTATGTCTTTCACAATCACCAGTTCATCATGGTCCTCATCAAATATGGCATCATTCAGTACATCTGTGAATGAAATCATGTCAGAAACATGTGCAATTATACTGTAAATGTCTACATATACATATAGCACTAAAAGACCTGTCGAGCATTGTATAGAAATACCTAATGGCTATAGCAAAAGCATTGAATTGATTCTTAGATTGAAAGCATTAGACTGAAAACTATTCTTCATCTCTCACACTCTTAGTTGCTCAGTCTCCATCAACACCCTCAGTCATCTCCATTTACAATCACACATACACACACACACATATTTACATAACTAAACAAGCATAGTTTCTCAGATCAATAACCAGAGACAGAATGCCAGGAAAGGTGTTAGGGAAAGAACCCAGAGAACAATGGATCTATTAACACAGATGTTATATAAACACATTCACTTGAGCAATTATGAATGGAGCTGGTGCCTTGAAACTGAGGTGATTATGAAGTCTCCACACTAAAACAAAAAATACTGACATAAGATATTACTAAGACAGTGCCATTTAAACCCAGGAAAAGCTGATGTGTGATATGTGAACGGAATGTTTCCTGGACAACTTAGCAAGTTCTTGACAATTAGACAATTTCATCGTCACAAGCGCCAGCGCGCGAACGCAAAACTCACTCAAACAACCGCGACATTTTGTAGAACCACCTTGCAAAGTTAGCCCGCACCGTGAAAGGCTTATTATAATACTTTATTGATGAACAGACTTTACCGTATATTGTTTCGTGGTAGCCTTTGGTGAGGAATTGCATAGCTTTAGCAGCACGGAGTGGCGTCCGGAGGAGACCTTGTCGGTCGGTGTCCTCACCCAAACCCTGAAGGATGGTAGTATAAGCAGCTTCTAGAGCTGGCAGTCGCGATTCGTCCTCTGCTTCTTTACGGGATGTTTCATTTTTACGCTGGACTGCAGCTTTCTTAGTTTCAATAGACAGTTCGCTGAAGCCATTGCGGCAGTTAAATTCTGTGACAATTTTACCGTTGCACAAGCCGTTCATGTCTGACACTTTCTGATATTCCATTTACTGCTGAAAGTGATAAAGTCACTAATTAGACTGCTCTTCCAAGTTAAATTTTTAAAAAACACTTTGAATATACTGAATCTGAATGGACCGACTTTGTGTTATTCAAAGCTGAGCGCCGGGCAATTGTGAAGCCTGACTTCTCACCTGCTCAAAACCTAACCCGAAGTCTCGCCACTCGCTCATGCACACAGCGTATTTATAGGGACTCACGGCTCTCTCCGTATCGAATTTGTTCACGTAGACGACACGTAGAATCACTTAGAGGTATGACCGCGCGCCCAGCTGTCTAGTTTAAATGTCACACGTGGTTACAGCGGAGGAATGCATATCGTTTAATCGCCGGTAATCAATTCGTTACCTCAAACATACGGTGAAAGAACAAAATAAAGATAATATTTGTTAAAAATCATCCCCAATTATTGCATATATTCGCATTTGTTACGTGGGCACATGATCTCCTATGCCAAGACCTCCTGGAAAGCACGCAGTTGCAAAGCACGCGCAGTTGGAAAGCACGCGCAACCTTGTTCCATAAAACTTAAAGAAAAAAAAAAAATACGTATAATATCACAGACCAATATTTCCTTTTCGTAAAAGGTTTATTCAGAATATAGTCACAGTGTATTAAAAAAGGTAGTTTTGAGTAGATTGTCACACGTTTAAAGATGTTTCAAATTGATCCAGCTTTTCAAGGACCGTATCTAAAACTGATTTGGTTGACAAAGCACTCTTCACTAAGAAAGGTCAAATGTGCTGCCCCTTAGTGATGAGCCGCAGCTTACAGTAGATCATGTGAGCATCAGGCCGTTACAGATGAGCTACATGCAGCTGTCACACTCCTCAGAGTGTACTGGTGATGCACAAAAAATCCATCTTGTAGTGTATACCTTGCATTTTGGGCATAATCTTCAAAAAAAACCCCAAAAAACAAAAACAAAAAAGAGTATATCGCCAAAAACGTAATGCTGAAATAGTACTAAATGTACTATTAGGATTTTTCTATTTAGCATGTGGTCTTAGAGCTGAGCATGAACAAAATTTTTCATTGTGCATCACTGTACATAAAAGCGTGGAAAAAATACAACAATACTTATTAGAAACACAAGATTAAGAGAACAATATCTGTACTCCCTTCAGTTTTTATAGATCTTCAAAATATTAAAAGTAGTAGCATATAAGCACTGCAATTTTAATATACAGTTTCCTGGTTCACATTTAAATTCCGTTTTGATAGTTGTTAAGACTTCAGAAAAAGATTTAAAAGCACAAAACTTAATACTGTGGTCCCGGTCCTGCGACACAGACATGGGTTCTGTAAGACAGTAGAAGACTAAGTCATGAAACATAGATGCTGAAGATCTGGTTTACGCATTACGTATCACAGTGCAACTGTTCATCTTCTGCACGCCACGCATAACCATACACATATGTCTGCAACATAACAAAAATATCCAGATGAAGACGCATAATTCATCATTCAAGCATTTAATACTGTATAAGAGTCACAGAATCACATTATCTGTGCTTAGCACACATCAGAGTGAAGAGATATCTGGGGAATGTTCAAAGCTATCTGCTGCTCATGTACACTATGAAAAATAAAAGGCATCTGAGTGAATGAGGAATATGTAGAACAGAACGGATGCTTGTGTGAGAGACTGATAATCTAATTGTTCTGGGTGTATGTCAAATCCTATGCGTGATGTCTCGTTAGCTGATTGGTTTGTATGTATGGCACTCACGCTACCTCAATGACTACCACAACACCAGCCGGCTGAGGGGCCTCAGAAATCGCAATGGCAATTTGCTTTGTCAAACGCCCTTGAACTCTAGAGGACGAGACAGAATAATTACTACAGAAACACTGATGTGGAAACGAAAATCTTTTCAGTTCATTTTTGCTTACATATTTTGTTTCTCTTTAACTTTTTGTCAAGTTTCTTGTGTTAGAAAAGCACCCAGCTGGTTTTCTGTCTAAAATATGTCAGTGTGCAAGTAAATTTAGACCACGTGCATATAATAGGATTCACTGAATGTGACGTTAATAGAAGTGATTACGCTTTTATGCAACTTTCCTGAAATGGCAATGCAGCAGGTTTCCTGCCACTGTTTATTGCATCACTTGTCCTTGTTAAAAGGTCCTGTGCGTAATGTCCCCTTTAGACTCAAGATGAGGAGAAACCACCGGACGCCATTGGCACCAGCGCTCTCTAAGCAGCCTACAGTCTAATGCCTTGTACTCTGGGTGATGAATGCTAATCGGCATGAGAGATACGATCTGAAAGGAAAAGAGGGCTCAGTAGATTGTGACGTGTATGCGGGCAGGTGTGAACGTAATTTGTTGCCGTCGTGGAAATGTCAAAGCCTGCTTTGTGGCTTGGATTTATTTGATTTCTTTCTTTATTTATTTATTTTATTTATTTTGGAACTCTACTAACATGGAAAGAAGGTTAGGGTGGTCTGTTTTTGAACATGTCTCACGTCATCAATGGATGAGAAGATCGTGACATGGAACATAGCATGAATCACACACAACCCCCCCCCTCCCCCCGCCCAGCAGAAGGAGATAAAATGAGCCATGTTTCCATGGAGACAAGTGACCAGGCTTCAACCCCTGAGGCTCTGTGTGGAGTGTGCATCCTTTTGCTTTTGAATCGCTGAAATCATTGCCATTGTCTTTTGCAAGAATGGAATTGCATAACTGCAGACCTTTCACATATTTCAAAAATGGGTGAAATTCATGTTTGCCACGAAGATGTATGTTTGATTGTGGAATGAAAGGATCTCCATGAGGCCTGTCATGGACGTGCTAGAGGATCCTCTGAATCTTTGAACAGAGGACCTTCCACGGCGGAGGAAGAAAATTGTCATTTATACACTGAAATCACACCATCTGTACATTTACATCTGTCTAACTGTACTTGGAATAATTTGTCTTTCATAAGAACGTTACCTCACTGTCTCTCAGTATGACTGATTCAGTCCGAGATTTGCCCCTGCCTATTACCAAAGCATCGATTTTTTCGATTTTTCGAAAAGCTCCATTGAGAAGCAGCAGTATTTGTTGCAGTACTTGGACTGTTAGTTTTGATGCTGTGTTTTTCATTCATATGTTCTAGGCTAAAGGAGACGAACAAAAATTGTTCCTATAAGTCAGAGAAACACAAATCGGAACTGCTAACTCTTGGGTGCCGGTTTGAGGAGAGACTTCTTAAATTGCAATACATGAGCTACTAATTGTTTCACCAACTGTGAGATTAAATATTGCATGGATTCTCCCCATGACCCCCCCCCACACTTTCTTTCTCTCTCTCTCTCTCTCTCTCTCTCTCTCTCTCTCTCTCTCTCTCTCTCTCTCCCTCTTCTCTCTCTTTTCTCTTTCTTTCTGTCCCTGTCCCCTTGACCTTAATCGCCTCCTTTCATGGCCCAAGCCTCACTGCATTCAGGACGAATGCACATCGAGAAAAAAACACCAGCTTTAAATCCTTAACAAATACTTAACAAGTTACCGCAGCAGCATCCATATCATGTGGCCACATGTTGATACCAATCAATATCTTATCGTCACAAACTGAAGGGGACTACATACAAATGCAGGTATATCTTGAATCCAAATTGTGATTCAAATGTGTAGACATGAAACAAGCGGTATCCAGTATACAAAATACAGGCTACTGGGGCTACCAGGCAAGATCTAAAGTCAAGTAGCAAGCTAAATTCAATACACAGTAAGGCTAACAAAGAGGGTAATAGGGAAAAACAGCACGCAAGACTATCAGATGGACCAATGGCTCAATACTATGAGCATGTGAAAGAGATACACAGAGAAACACAGGGGTATATACATGGCTTAGCTAAAAAAAAAAAAAGAAATCACCATTTGGATTTGGAGCCTCTGGAGGCAGTTATGATCTGGGGTTGCTTCAGTAGGTCAGGTCTAGACTCAGGAATGTTATGTGGCAATAAAATGAATTGGAGTACCTGAATGTACTGAATGACCAGGTTATCCCATCAATGGATTTTCTCTTCCCTGATGGCATGGGCATATTCCAGCATGGCAATGCCGAGATTAATCGATCTCAAATTGCAAAAGATTGGTTCAGGGACCATGAGGAATCATTTTCACACATGAATTGGCCACCACAGAGTCCTGACTTTAACCCTATTGAAAGTTGTTGGGATGTGCTGGAGAGGACTTTACGGAGTGGTTCGACTCTCTCGTCATAAACAAGATCTCAGCTAATAATGAATGCAGCTCTGGATGGAAGTAAATGCTGTGATGTTGCATAAGCTTCTTGAAACAACGCCACGGCAAATGCACGCCATAATCAAAGCTAAAGGAGGTCCAACAAAATGCAACTTTTTTTTTTGGCCAGGCAGTGTATACAGGCACAGTGGGAGAACAAATTTAGGACAGGCACACACAATAATTGGTAACAAGGTGATTAGCCAAGTAGGACCAGCTGGGCTCTGATTGGACAGGACATTTTAATTTTCTTTTGTTCTACATAGTTTGCAAACTAATAGAGGAGTGCTGTAAGTGAGAGCTGTATTTTTACTGAGGCGCTTGTCGTATTTGTAACCGCCCTCAACCTGGGGTGTCAGCCAGAACACCACTTAAGGCCAGGATGGAACTTATAGGGCACAGGTACTGACTTCACAAGGACACCAAATAAAGATTGAACAGCTGTATTAAACGTTGCATGTGTGTGTTTTTTTTTTTCATTAACGCACAGCTGATAAAGTGAAATCGTAACAATCCGTAAATAACCATATAAACAGGAACGCGGCACACCGGTGTAAAATGTCGTTCTTTTCTAAAATGAAAGGGGGTCAATTAATTATGACGTAGGTGCTGCACTTAACTCGAGCGCCGCCCCATTTATAGATTTAAGGACTTAAAATGTATAAATTGAACTTCGTTATGCATAAGGCTATCACAAGCTGAAACTATATCTCCCATCTAAACCCACATCAATAAACAAACACAAAATGAAACCAAACAGTTTATAGCCTTTTGTACAAGTGCAGAATGGCTTGTGGCATGGTCTGAATTTCACGCCCATGAGAAAATAACCTCTGAGGTGATCTGGTCTTCTCATAAAAATCTGGGGCGTATTTCAAGAACGTGGTTTGGTGACTAACCCGGATAAGTTGGCTCAGAGTAAGCAGTAAACCTAATGGAAGAGCCCTATGGCTTTGTGTTCTGCTTAGTCTGAGCCAACTTATCTGGGTTTGTCATCAAACCATGTACTCGAAATACGCCCCAGATTTTTATCAAAGACCAGATCACCTCAGAGGTTATTTTCTCATAGGAGTGAAATTAAGACCATGCCACAAGCCGATCTGCATTCCTCCATTTGTTCAGAAACTATGTAGAACAAAAGAAAGTTAAACTAACCTGTGCAAAATAAACAAATAATCACACATAGTGAACCTGCAATCAATCATTTAGCCATAATCGTGCTATAGAGCTTGTAAATAGCCCTGGGACGATTAACCAACACCTAATTCTCAAGCTGTCAGTGAGCTTAAGCCATTCGCAGTGTTAGAACAATTGTATTTGATATTAGTTCGGAAAGCAGATAAAATGTTGCAGATACGCATAGAGTGACATAATTTTACTGTTTCTTAACTGGAAAAGGTTATGTGAAATCATTTAAACTGAGCTCTCATCAACATTTCCCAAATTCCTAGGAGAGACGCCCCATGAGGATAGCAGCACCCCTGTTCCACAATCAGATAAAACCCCTGCTATCCTCAAAGTTCATGTGTAGTTAGTCAGCTGTCATGTATACCAACCAATATCTGATTGTGGCTTAATTCAGCATAACGGTGCATCCCCTCCCACCACCCCCCAGTTGTTAAAGTCCAACAAAAAGAGTTGAATTGTTCTTAGCTAAGGGAAGGGATGAATTACCTCACTCCCTGGCTAAGAAGCTAAGAGAGATCGAACTATCTCTAAGCTAAGAGGAACCCACAGATCAGAAGCGGGCCTTGATTAGCTCTGCATTCTACGAGGCAGCAGGACAAACTATCAGCTTTAGAAACAGAGAACATCAAGACTGATTTGACGACAACTCGAACACAATCAACCACCTGTCAAACATCATGCATGAAGCACACATCGAAACTTTAAACATCCCCATCACGCAAAAATATAAGGCAGGACTTACAAGAGGCTCGGAAGCAAGTACAACAGACCAAGTTCAGACCGTGTTCAGACCATGTTCACCACTCATTCTGTGGACAAGGGCTCCACAGAACGAGTGATGAATAAACAAAGCACGTGAAGTCCAAACCTATGCAGATTAAAAACCACAAAAACTGCTCTGCTATCCCCGTGAAAACAGCCGATGGTCTTACACCTCTGTAGGACCAAATCAAGATTCTGTTGAGGTGAGGTGAACACTTAAATGCCTTACTCAACCAGTAATTCTATGGCAGACCACACCATTCTTGAAGAATTGCCAGAACGGCCCCCCCTCCAAACACAACCTCCGACAACCATCAACCTTCCTGAGGGTTCAAGCAGCTCTCTCAAAAACAACGACAGGTCCTAAGGCGTTGGTAGCGTCCCTGCAGAATTACTGAAGGAGAGAGGGTACCTATGCACAAAAAGCTCTCCATCAATACATCAAGGCTTGGGCTGATGAGAACATCCCTCCGCTGATGCAAACATCATCAAGGGTCTATAAAAACAAGGGTGACAAATCCATCCGCAGTAAATCCAACTGTGGTAACAGTAGGGGGGGTATCTCTGATGCTGCAGCACCCGATCCACTACTTCACAGAGTCTACAACACCGTAATCACGATGTGAGTTTGGGAAAAACAGCAGGACAGTCGACATGATCTTCACAGCATAGCAACTGCAAGTAAAGTGCTGAGAACAACATCAGGATCTCTTGATGGACTTTGTTGACCTCTCCGAAGCAACTGACACTGTGAACAGGGAGCTCCTGTGGAGGCAGCTTCTCAAGCCTGGCCGCCCAACCGAACTCTCCACCAATGCCTCGATGGGATGATGGCTTGTGTAACAGTATCTAGTACCAACACAAAGTACCGCTTATGGCCTCCTGAAATCAACCTCAAGAGACTCCAGTCTCTCACACTGGCAGGGCCTGCTCTTCTTCTCCTTCTCCTCTTCTTCCCTCACAACCATTAGTGTATGTAACTCTACTAGAACATGATTTTAATAGATTCTTTGGGTTAAGTGTGCTTATTTGTGAGTTATAATTAATACATGCGTATGGTTTTATCATTCTGGTATACTGAAGGTAGTGAAGTCACTGTCTATTACTAGTTTATTAGGTCTTCTGTGAGCAGTTTAGAGGTTGTTGCATCTGTTCCATCTGAATGCCATTTTACTCAACAGTACATTCATTTTGTACCTTTGAATTTAACTGTTGTGATAAATAATGGCATTTCTAGACTTTGCGTATGTGGTAAATCATGTCCTAGGTTACTGAATGTGGTGATCTAGGAACTTGGTTATCTGGGCACATTGAGTTCAGAGAGCAATATTGTATTTGCTACTTTCATGCTATTACTTAATATATGCTAATGAAGAGTAATTTTGAATGATTTCTAGGTTCAGAATCAGAGCACTGAAGTATAAATAGTTTTTCAGAATAACTGTGACTTAACTTGGTTGAGTTTCTCAAATAAAGTTATGGTTATAGGTACGTGATATTAGTATTCCCTCTAATATTCAGGGTGAGCCATTGGCATTATATAAGAAGGATAAAATATTTTCAAGAGAGCTGTTTCCAACTGACCTGAAGAAATGCATAAAGTTAGACAAGCAACTAATGTCAGATTTTGTTAATGAGATGTCACAGGGGGAATGAGGGTTTTGTACTACAATCAGTAAAGAAAATCTTATTCCTGCAAGATCGACTTGTCCCCCAACTTTTAACAGGGAGAACAGAGGGCCATCTTGAGAAGAAGGCTATCTTTTTAAGAAAGGTGGATGTGGCTAATGCCAATACAAGAACACAGCACCCTCAATCAGCATGCCACATCTGTGGAGCAACCTAGAGGGAAAGCACACACACAGTTAGAACAAGTCATACTTGGGTACAACCTTTTATATCGTAAGTGACAACACTGAAGCCACAGAAAGTCCTCTTTCTGGAGTCACAGCAGACTTCGTCTGGATGAGGTGTTCTGAGATCGGCACGGGATCAGACACTGACTAAGCGGACGGTGAGGTTTGCTTCGGGGCAAAGTTAACCGGACGAACGTTCCGCAAGAGGCAAAGATGAATCGTTGTACTTTGTTTTTTTATCCCAGCACATACCATGATGTCTGTTGTAAATTTCACTTTCAGGTGACATTACACAAGCCAGGGTGTGTAATTGTTTGTTCCAAAGCTCATCGGTACAATGATTCCTGAATTTGGAAAGGAGGTACACAGCATAGAACAACATGTGATACATTTATTGCACAACGGACTGTTCCCTGTCTGTTTGGCAACACGATGTTTTAATGCATATTTTGATATGTTATTTTTAGCTCTTTGATAATGAGAGTTAAGAGACAGGCCCTGTGTCACGGTTCAGGCTATCTGGGTATGATCCAGTCATGGTGACGCTTAGGCGGATGTAATCCAGTAGGACGGGAACATAACTTCGTGTTTGTGCTATGATGCCACGTAGGTGCCAGTTAAGCATTCGATCAGTTGAACACCATCTGACAGCCCATCAGGTCATCATGTTGTGACCACGGAGAGTCCTTTTTGAAGGCCTTTGAAGGTGATCGGTCCGTCCTTTGTCTTGGGCCAACGTGTGAAGCCTCAGTTAAGTGTGGGCAATGGCCTTTTATTCATTGGTAAGTTGACGGGCACTCGCGAGGCTTCTTGCACATGGCGCGTTCCAGCATCCTAGGTGGGGTAATGCCTTTGCCTCCAACAATAGGAAAACATCTGTTTCAAGGTCTTTCTGAAAACTTTGTCGGCTTATTACTTTCTGATTTGTTCATCCACAAGATTATTACTTCAAAATGTTTAAACTGAAATAGGAACAATCCACTTTCTATCACTCGTGCACTTTGTGCTTTGTGTGTCAGTGCGGACATAATGCATTTTGTCCACTGCACTGTAGTCACTGAGTCCCTGGAATGTGTATGTCATTCCACAGCCCTCAAGTTTTCTCCCTACATCACATGCTCTTGTAAAATTGGAGATCACATCTCCAATATTTTGAAATGATAAGACTTCCACTGGAAATAGCCTTAACATAATCTTTCAGATGTCCTCAAATACCCTCACCATGATAAAATGTGGATTGTTGAAAAGCACAGAGCTTCAATTTCTTGTCGTAGCAAATGTATGATACCATGTATAATATTTTATTGCACAACATAATGCCATGTGAAATTGTGGTAGCATATTTTTAATAAACCCTGCCAAAGGCAAATATTCAGTACCACTCATTATGAACTTATCATTTTCATTAAACCTGACAACCAAAAAGTCTCAACAGAAATTAAATTAACTTTTCCCCCTCGTCAAATATAATGTAAGTTGTGGAGACTTACTGTCACTTCAGTAAGAAAAGTTTCATGATGTCTGCACGGTAACAGTGAAGGACTCGTTTAAGAACCTCAGAAATGGCTGTTATATATTATTTGACATAAAAAAAAATTGAGCATTGCTCTCTTCTAATGACTTTTCTAATGACTTTTTCCACATGGAGTACAAGGAGAAAATGTCTTGTTTGTTTAAAAGTGTTGACAGGTTTAAAAGTTTGATTACATGTTAGTTCAGGTATTGCATAGAACAGGAAGTAAGGCTTGATATTCAAAGGCTTGATGCGTTTCTGGAAAGGAAAAAACAGCTCCGTTATGGGAAAGGCCCATAACATCATTTACTGGATTTGACATAACTGATGGCGGTGAATGCCACCAAGAATGAACTTTGTAGCAATAAGTTCTCATTGTAAGCAACAGATTTGAGTTGAGTTGGGCCGAGCATACAGATGTATCAAAAAGAATTGGCTATAGTTGATACAATTTAAGAGAAATAAGCATAGAAAAGTGTAATTTAAACTGATGTCAGTAAGGATAATTGCTTAAGTTAGCTGACCTCATAGGCTGAGTCCTAATAGCATAACTGATTTCAGTCGGTGCACAGAACACGTCTTAACTCTCAAATCTGAGGTCCAGCAGCGTTCACTATTCCTCTAAATTCAATCATTTAAAACAGTTCATGCATATGTGACCTGGGAAACATTTTCTGAAGATGAATTTTAACATGTGAACCAAACTTTAGAGGCCATTAAGAATAACTATGAAATGACCAATGAAAAAGTTTACTTTCCACCGTGTGGTAATTTTTTTTTTTCACCAGATGATAATGGAATAGTAAAAGTTTCTAATGGGTAAATTAGTCTTAGAGATGGCATTGTGATACAGAGATGAAATCGCCCGGAGTTGTGGAGGTACAGTTCAGGCCCAATGAAGGAGCAGGAAACCCTTGACTGTTGTTCCCACCAGGGAACTCTGATCACGCCATGGTTCACTTAATACCTGTTTACAAAAGAAAAAAATCTGTAATCTTCCAATCAAGAAAGCCTCTTGGAGGCATTAGAAGACTGCTTTGACTCAACATATTTGTATGTACTTTACCCGTTTCATATTGTTTCTCTTCTGTCATATCAGTTCTACAAATTCGAAGAATTTACGTCCCTCAGCAAATGTGTCTGACTGAGTTGTCTGCAAGGACTGGTGCCCCAAAATTACAGTAGTGCTTCACCTCCAACATCACCTACAATACTCTTACAGTACTAACATCTCCATTGCCCCTACCTTAACTATCAACATTTCACTAAGTCCATTGAAAATAGCCTTTAATGACTACGCAAACTACACTACCAAGGTCACATGCAAGCACTTCACATTATAATATTATATCACTTCAAAACTATATTGTGTTACTATTTTATTTGATATGATTAAATTTGTATATATATATATATATATATATTTTTTTTTTTTGCAGTTTATACGCCATCTCAACCTACTGCCTTCTCTATCCCTCTCGTGTCCTTCCTAAGCTGTGGTTGAGTCGTCCTCCTGTAAGTAGTCTCGTGTGTATCAAGACTTGATGCTCAGATAAGTGTCTCAGCTTCAAACAAACCAAAACAAATCGCTGTTTAGTGAGCGTATAAAAGTGTTTCTGAGTCCAATAAGCGTGCGGCTTTTTCTTTCACAGCTATGAAAACTTTACCTAGAAAGATGGGAAAGCTACTACACGAACAAAAAAAAAAGTCAGAGAGCGGTAAGACTTTGAAATGTCACTTCCACTTAATGCTTCAAGCACTCTTCGGGAACTGCTTGTACAGTGGATGAAAAGAAGAGAAAAAGATTATCTAAAAAGAAAAGTGCTGTACAAAGTCATGCACAAATCAATCTTTCTTGCCTTGTGCTTAATTTAAGGCCCTTGGATTTTTCTTAGCCCTCCTAACCACTTGCCTGTCTGTGAGGCCAAGAGGTTCTTTGAGAGATACCTTTGTTTCAGAGCTTGTCAACGTCTTAATTACTCACTTTTCGTGGAATATGTAGTTTGAATGATTATGCATTTTACCATCTAAAGTATGTTCCCTCTTTTTGGAGTTCTCTCCCCTTTCCCTAATGACAGATGATAAATGGATGTGTCTCTGTGCATACCTTTTTTGATATTTCAGAACAGTTGAGATCAACTTTTTTAGAATGAATGTTTTAAAGTGATATTTAATTTGGTTGCGTTTTTATTTCAAATGATGTTAGAGTTAGTGAACAAATGTCCTAAGCACAAAATATCATTTGTTGAACAATTTTCTTTGGATAACAATATACTATAAAATAATTTCCTTTTATTTATTAGCACAAACTATTGCTTCCTACCTGTATAATTTATTTAATATATGCATTCTGCACTCATCTTTATCAAGGATATGAATGATTTGGTGGGATATCATACTTGTTTTGTTTCTTCAATGTAACTCTCATGAACTGGATTTTTAGCATTCCACTACTCACACTCACTGTTCACATTAGACAAATTATGTTTGTGTATGTGTGTGTGTGTGTGTGTGTGTATATTCACACATTTACATATACGCGCGCACACACACACACACACACACACACATATATATATACAAACACACACATACATCCATACATAGAGTATGTATATATATATATATATATAAAACTGATGAAACGTCAAAGGGGGGATTTTTTAAAAGTACATTACCGAGAGCCGGGTAAAAACACGGACCAAAGGTTTTACACAGTCAGAGCAGAGACAAACGTGCCTGTACTTATGAGGGGAGCGAATGGGCCGGCAGCTGATGCTCTGGCTTAAACAGGGATTTATGGAGAGAACAGTCTGCCCTTTGTCACACAACCGACATCCATGTCGCATGACCAGGTGGCAGAGAGGGAGACATGCAACAAAGGGACTGACTCACATGAAAATTATTCCACGGACTAGTCATAGTGGTTGAAATCCCCCATAACAACACCACCTCACCTTCAAACACTCACGTATTGACAAGAAATCTCTCTAAAACCAATGGTGGATGGACTGTACTTTCAGAGAACTGCTCCTCATGCAACATCTATTCTTCTAATACATAAGCTTGGACAAACATTCACCATAGGTTTTTATTCATAAATATCCATATTATACTTGTCTTTCTCTCATACATATTGGCAAGTAATAGACATTGCTCTTTTGATCTTATAGTATGTATTATAATTTTAATCTTATATCTTAAGTATACATACTCTGAAACGGACTATTTTGGAAATATTATATCACATAATACAGAACCAGCGCATCTGCTGGACTGATTATTCCTTTACCGGCAACAAGTTGTTCAATTTACAGAATCACACTGACGCCCTCTGGTACATTGAAGTAATAGCAACTGCAACCCTTCATGGGGAGAACCCGGCACGCGACAGAACGCCTGAAGTTAAGGGGACCCGGTGACGTGTGTGCAAGAGCATTCTCATTTCTTTCTTAATATCCTTTTGTGAAATGAGCAGACAAGTAAGGACGGTCGTCAAATGACGGAAAGAAAACAGTAGGGAATACGATACTGCACGCGTGTTGCATTAATGTCAGCATGAAATCTTATGCATTTACCCTAGACTTTCAACTCCCACGAGTGAGTTTTATCAGCAATGAATCACTGTTACCATCCTCTCTCATCCAGGGATGTTACATAATTACCTCCACGCGACTGTGCGCCACCCGTGGACCTCGCTACAATCATGAATTCCAATACGTGTTCTTAAGCAAACTTTCAGCATTGCATTGCCCCACGCACCTCCACATTCTACGTATTTATAACCTTTTCATATATAACTGCTTCTCTGTGTTCTCTACGTGAATGCTTGATTTGTGGGAGCACAGAGGGGAACTGACGCGTCCGTCAGGTCATGACACTCAGCGAAGCCTTTCCCCATCCGTATCCGCCATCGGAAAGCCTGGTCTGGGGCTACTTTCAATTGGAGTCCTTTGGTGTCAGTCAAGAGCTGCCTTCCACCCCTCTGCTCCATTCTCCTCTCTACTGCACTTGGCGACCATATCGGCCGTCGGGATAGAGAACGACAACGGGAGGAAGGGAACCGTAGGCCTAGATCGTGAAAAAATGACAAAATGTCGAAGATGTCATCGATGCATCGACATTTAATTTACAACAAAATCTGTTCGTCGAGATGAGAAGCACCGACACATTTTCGTTTATTTTATTCGTTACTGCCTCGTACCACGGGAATATGTACTCGACTTTTCTTGATCGCATTTTTTCTGCAAACAAAAGAAAACATTCGAAAAAATAAGACACGAATAGGACAGACTAACCAGTAAGTGTGTTTTCTTATGTCCATATATTGAGCATTTGGATAGTGACGTTTTTCTGCATGCCTTCTCGATCGTTAAAATAGTTTTTGATCGGCCCTCTCCTGATTCAGTGCCGGTTCAGCTAGCAACCATGACAAACGCACCGCCTAATACTTTTAAATTATGTAAAATGCCTATGTCTAGTGCTACGCCAGAGCTCTTAAGACTGTTTTAAATACAGCAGCATTCCTCGGGGTTTGTCATTTGCGATATATTAAGCTATTAGCAAAGTACGAAGTGGCGGCGTTGAGTGATTATATAGATGCCCCGTAAAATACCGCTATTTCGTTAGACTCTGGTATGTCCAGTATTCCCAGCTAGTGTAGATGGATCATCCGAGCCGTTTCTCAGAATGCGCACATTAGATGATCTCCTATGAACCATTCTTGAAGAAGTCCTCGTTAAGGATGATAATCGATTTAGTTAAGGCATTTTGCAGCGCATGTGTAGAATGACTAAATTTATAGCGACGGTCACTGATGTAGGCCTGCTACCGGTAGATGAAGTCTTCATAAGCATAAATGTACTAGTTGGTCTTGGTGAATTTCTGCATAAGTCTGTCCACAAGGGATGTAGCCTGTCGTTGATTTTTACCACATCTCCTCACTGTACGCCCTATGAAAGTACAACGTATCATATTTTTTAGGTCATGAAGAGTGTTAATATAACTTAATGTAACATTGTACTTTGTATGCTAATGGAGATACGAGATTGCAACGTGAAGAATTCTTTTTTTAGTCACAGAGTTATTTCTTCATTTATCTATTAATTATCTTTGATTGTCTTTGATTTCTCCAGTAGTTTTAGAAATGCTTGTCCAAAAACTGTTTTTTTTTTTTTTTTTTTTCCTTTTTTGTGATAAAATTGATAGACATTTCTCATTTTTTCATCACAGTTGCTGGAAGGTAAAATAGGACACACGTTTCTGTCCTGTTTGAGTTGCTATGGCTGTGGTGATTTAAGAATTTTAAGGTGACCTTATTGGTGTTTTGAGTATCAAGAAGTTTCGACACTCACTGGAGATGAACAGCAAGAGAGCTAGCAAAATCTGTGGTGTAGATCTAGCCTCTCTATTTTGATAGCACCAAAGATGAAACATGTCTCACATGTTATGCTGAGGCATTCTGATTGTTTCGTGGGATTAGATAAACATATTGTGTTCATAGAAAGTTGTAGAATAATGCCGTCTAACGCCAGAGATGGCTCTGGCACAATACAATATAGTCAGGGAGCTTTTCTGTGGTCTTTACAAAGCTGAGGTACCTTACTTTACCTACGAGCAGACATGCAGCCTTGGTATTTTGAGGTTCATCGAAGCATTGGATCAGATACAGTGCCCTGGTCTTCATTCGTAAGCTCTTCAGAGACTGTCGGACAGGGTCAGATGGTTCAAAAGTGGTATAGCAACATGCAGAGGGACAGGAAGGGCTAGTGCGTCGCATATTCGTCCTGACACACTTCAGTGTGCAGAGATTAAGGCTTCCTTAGGTATTTGGCTGGCATGAGAGGGGCTTAGACCACGAAGCAGAGACTTTTCCTAGAAAGCTCTCCTGACAGAGCTGAAGGGTATACCTGCACTCTCCTTGGTCGTATCTCCTGTGGGCTAATTTATAGAGGTGAAGGCTTTCCCAATGGGAATTCCCCTAATCTTTTCTCTCAGCCGGGGCAATCCTATGGCTTGTCTGAGAGATTTAGCCTGATGCGATGCACACACCAGGCCTCTATGACTGTGTGCCATCTTGTTTGGGTTCCATGTGACTCTTGCCAAAGTTAGGGGGAGAGATAGCACCAGCCTAGTGCCTCTATTTCTCTTATCTCTGTTTTGAGGAAGTACCACCCGCCCGTCTGCCTGTCTGCCGTCTGAGCCATCCGCGTTATCAGCTCTTTAAATGATCCTACTTAGTTATGCGTTACTCGACAAGTAGTCATTTTAGTATCTCAGTTAGCTGTGCCTTTTTTCCCTCCCCCTAGTACTCCAGTTAGTTGCTTCTAAAAACAGTTTGTGAAGTTGGGTGCCTTTGAATTATCACATTTTAATTAGGACTATAAAGCCACGCTAGAGTAAAAGCCAAGAGTGGATGCCATGGAATAGCTGAGAACGCTTTGTCTGTGGTGTTGGATATTGTATAGTTGTCATTCCCTCTACAGCGTAATTGACTTTCTTGCAGTCATGCCCCGCAAATCTGAATATCACTTGGCTCTGTTTGATTTCTAGGGGGGGGGGGGGGGAGAGCAAAAAACAGAATAGAATAAGAGAAATACTACCACCTAACCTATCCTTTATTTTGTGTGCACAGAGGAGTGAGAACTTCAGAATTATGTGAATGTGCGTATGTATGTATGTATGTGTGTGTGTGTGTGTGTGTGTGTGTGTGTGTGTGCTGTCTGTTCTCTCCGCTGTGGGGTACAGGGGATGTCTAGTGTGGAGTTTGGCTGTAATATCACGTAGAGGGAAAGGTGGGGGGTAGGGGTGTGGGGGTGTAGTGAAGGGTTGAGAGTGGGGGCTGGTGGGGGTTGGGTTTGCAGTACCAGGAAGCAGTAGCTCTGGGCAAGGCTTGTTAACGTTCTCAGTAGCAGAAACCTAAGCTGAGCAGAGAATAGCCCAGTATTTAACGGCCTAGTGTTTTGTGATCTAGTGCCAGGATTCATCCACAGACTGTCCTCGTGCTTCCAGTTGATGTAGGGGACAAGGGGTCTTTCTTATCTTCTTGTTCCAAAAAAAAAAAATTTTTTAAAAAGGCTGCATATGAACAATGTTTTTCTCTTCTCAAAATAAACCGAATCACTCAACCAAGTCTTAAACTTGTCAGTTAGATTTGTGTAAGTTATAAATTTAACATAATTAAAACCGTATCTGGTTTCCTTTCTATCTCTGTCCTGGAATGCACAAAACTGAAGTAGGGAAGTAGCTCAGTACATGTTGTCTTATCCTTAGTAGTGCTGAACAAGTTTTATTTGGTTATTATTTTTGTATATTCTTCTGTGGATGTGTGAAGACAAGCTGATTCATACAGCTGCTTATCTACGGTGACATCAGTGTGTGACGGAGTCAGCTCCCTCAGGACTAACTCTCTGAGTGCACCAGACTTTGAGAAGATTTACCAAGGGCCTGTCTCACATTCAGGCCCTCTCTTGTATCACAGGATGCTTCGTTTTGTATAAAGAAGACTTATTTTTGAAAATTTTAAAATTGCACTGTTTGTTAAATGTGACAGAGATTCAAGTGCGTTATTCAGACACTAGAAAATGTGTAGTATACTGCACTTAATGATAATAAATATATTTCTTGTAGACCTGTAGGGTTATGGGCAGGTTCCTCACTGTGGTGTGATGATTAGTTAAAAAAAATGCTTTCTTAACCATGTGTCCTGGGGATTTTTCTCTTTTTGAATATTAGAACATTTTCTACCTGTATTCAACATTATCCATTGATTTACCAGTAAACAAAACCGCAGTGATCAAAGTCCTTTCGTGAGAACTAACATTACATTATCAGTGAAGCGTGTTTTCTGAGAGAATATTTTCAGGCTTTTGTGTGTTCACAACATGTTGTGGGTTTAATTTTCCCCTCATAATCTTTTTTTTACGAACGCATTAACAACGTGACATAAAGAGATTCGGATATCTGGAAATGGGGTTTCTTCTCTGACCGTGATTCGGTGAATGCCTTGGAAGGTTTCTCGCCATTGAAACAGACAGACATGGTCCAGATGTGACCTAAAATATTCTCAGAGTAGTCTCAATGTTATTTTTGTCTCCAATGAATTTCTCACTCACTGGCTCCTTGCTGACTCCAGTATAGCTTACTGTAGTGCACCAGGGCTTAGCAATAATAATGTCTACCCTTAAACATAACTTTATTACACTGTGCGCAGCGTCTCTCTAGAGTTGTTGCGTTGACATTCAGGTGGTGTTGTATGTTGTAGATATGGGACAAGGTTTATTTATGTGTTTGTTTGGCACTCTTGTCCAGACTGCCATGCGTACTCTTGCCATACATACAGATTTATACGTGTCAGCGGTCAGAGGAGATCGCCGCTTGTTCAGAGCAACCAAAGCTGATGTGTATTTGAGGGAGACAGGTCTCACCATTTGAAACCAAGTCCTCCTCATGTGAAATGTGACCTGTGGCTTTCCTACATATCTAAAGGTCACGTGTGGCCTGTAGTTTGACCACAGAGCCCCGCTGGTAACTAGGATGCCAAGGCAGAGCTATGTGTCAGTTGGTATTCGAGGATCTCCCAAGCTTTCAAGTGTCCCTGTTTCCTGTCTCTCTCTCTCTCTCTCTCTCTCTCTCTCTCTCTCTCTGTCTCTCTCTTTCTTTCCCTCACCTTCTCACTCACCACGGACAACATTGATGATTATAGCAAGGTTTACTCTTTGTGAAAACGAGCTAGTCTTATCCTCAGAAATCTTGTTCTCTTTGAAAGGAATTTGAGGTGATTGGGATTGTGACTGAAGATGAGTGTTGTCTCAACACCTTCATCCCACTCTTACATGAGAATACAGTGATTGACAACGCACACACACACACACACACACACACATGCAGAGCTCAAAATCACTGAATATGAATTGCCTGGGAAGGTCTGAATTCTGCTTTGTTGAGGGTAGAGGTGCAGGATTTGCCAATATGCTGTCTCCAACCACTTTTGGGCCAAATAAGTTTTGTTTGTTTGCTCAAGGGGTGCGACTCTGTGTCCCAGTCACACAAGGGAATGGTACAGTCAATCATGCTCTCCTCCCGTCCCACATGCCAGGAGCGGAAACGTGACGAATGGAAACATTTTACAAAACTAAACGTGACCTATGACGGTACGTTTGTAGTGCTTGACTTAAACTCCGTATCTCCGACAAATGGTATTATATAATAACAAATTTGTTGCGGTATGTAAATGCGTTTCCACAGTCAGAGATGTATGTCTCCTCTCGTGTGTGTTGTGTGCGTGCGTGCGTGTGCGTGTGTGTGTGTGTGTGTGTGTGTGTGTTGTCAATCTTGGGGATGGGGGGTGCAGGTGGGGGTTAAGGGTGGCTGGAAATATTAAGCTTTAAAAAAAAAAACGTGAAAGGTTGAGACAGCAGGGTGACAGGTTTCGGGGATATGTATTTCATTCATCAGTGTTCATAAAAACACACACTTACTAAATAAAGCCCGCTTAAGTGCCATTAGAGAGGGAATGGGAGGGAAGCACATGTGTGTGACATCGCCGTTTTGACCTTTGAGACTATAGAAATCAGAGTGCATTGTAAGGTGAATGCGTTCATGCAGTGGTCTGGTCAGAGATCAAGTTAGCTCATGAGGACTGTTCCCAGCAGTGATCTTCATTTTAACAGAGGTTTAATTCAAGTCTCCTGTTCTCTGGAACAGCATTACAATTTGGACCTCTAAAATGGGACTGGTTGTCATTTCGGTTGTTCGAAGCAGGCAACGTAGTTGATATAACTCAGACAGCTTGAAAAATGAATTATTCAAAACATGTCATCCATGGCATTTTGATCTTGTCAGTGTATTCTGCAGAACCGGCCCCTCAGTCTTAGTGCTCTGAGAAGAATTTTGATATGTTTGAACTTTGCAGCAGGTCTGTACAACTTCCAGCGCCTTTCACTTAATCTTAAACGCAGCTGAAATGTACCAAAAGGAACTCCCGTTAGCAACCGTCCCACACGTACATGCTCCAAATTTGTCCCAGGCGTGCGCGAAATCACTTCTAGCTTTTCGACATGTTTACACTTGCACCAAAGCGGTGCTGTGGAGCCGGGCCGATTCAGTTTTGAAGCGTTGTGAGGTGATAAAGTTCGAGAAAAGGTCAGGCTCGTTGGCCTCCGAGCGCGTTGTCACCGTAGCCGTGCTGCCAATTCTGAGCTTTGATTTACGACTGTGCTTTGTGCTTTTTCTCCGTATGAGAGGGAGAGAAAGACAGAGGGTGGGGGAATTGGAGAAGGGGAAGCAGTGTGTGTGTGTGTGTGTGTGTGTGTGTGTGTGTGTGTGTGTGTGTGTGTGTGTGTGTGTGTGTGTGTGTGGGGTGGGGTGGGGGGCACTGTTTCTATTTGGACCTCCTCCTTTGTTCTGAAGTTGCCAGGCCAGCAGGCTTTGCCTATTTAAAACGAGTGCACTCACTTGAGTTTGTGATCTGACTATTTATGTGAAGTCTTCAGTTTGTTCAGGTCTAGAATGACAGAACTTGACAGTGAACATGAACAAGTGAGATGCGCTGAACTGAGTGACTCATGCGCTTCTGCACAACGTTATGTTTTAATGAGAGTCAGCGCAAAACTGTGCTGCTAACGGAACTCAAGAATAAGGTTGACGCATTTGATTAAACTGATGTTTCTTGAGAGATTTACCGTTTGCTATATTCTGGTAGATTCAAACTAGGCCCTAGGCTCGATACATTCCTCTGACGTGTGGAAAGACGCAACTTTTTCATTTTAGAATATGCTGATCCTACCCCTCGGCAGGCCTTAGCTGAGTCTTGGGTCTTGTCAAGAGCAAGATCTCGCTTTCTCTCACGAAGCTGTGATTCTCTTTTATTCAAGTCAGAACATTCTTTTTATATATATATATATATATATATATATAAATCTCAACAGCCAGTTTGTTTGCAAATTATCCTTGCTCGCTCAACGCTAATATATCTGGATAGCCCCCCTCCTTCCCCAGATTTGGCTGTTCCCTTGTGGCAATAATGTGTATGCTGGATTAGATGTCCCCATATGAGAGACTGCTACCTCATTGGAGACTAGTCTCAAGACTGGGCACTTTTTGCTAACATTTTCAGCTCTGAAAGGATATGGAGTCTGTGTTGCCTTTCCCTCATAACCTAGACTCTGTTGTACTTTTTTTTTGTTGTTTTTTGTTTTGTTTTTTTTTAATCTGGACACTTTGTGAAGATTCATTAAGTATTCATGTCGGTTTTTCTCTTTCGTTCAGTCCTCCTCTTGTTGGAGCATATTTCACTTTAAATAATTCACAAGCCTGATTTTTTTTTTTTTTTTTGAATGTCCTTAACATTGGCTCACAGACTCTCAGGGGTGGTGATGACAGGACATGTCAAGAGTAAGTATAGATTCACTGAAACAGACGAAGGGTCATTTTGGGTCTGTTCTTTCGAAAGGGATTTTGTCTGAGATCTGACACTGGTCTCATGTTTGAGTAAGGGTGTATTCTGCCTGTGTCAACAGCACATGAGCCCATTAAGAATGCCCAGTTAAGAGGCAAATCATGACTGTTATCTGAAGTGAATGGGATCACGCCTCATCTTATTGGAGATCACTCTTAGTAAAGCTAAAGACAACTTTTGCTCACACTTACGCTTCGCGCTGCAGGTTTGGTTGAGTTTCCATTGCGTTACCCAGTCTCAGAATGCTCCTGCTAACATCTCCTCTGGAGGAATTACCTAGATCAAACAAGTGTGTGGCTTTTTTTGTTTTGTTTTGTTTTGTTCTGTTCTGTTCCGTACTGATCTGTTTGTGTTCTGTTCTCTCTTGTTTTGGCACAGCTCCGTTCTCTTGTGTCTTGCGTGCTGCTCTGTTCTTGCGAAGGGCCAGACAGAAATGCACCAGACTGGTATTGTAACTGAGTCCGTGGCAGCAGGTCGACTGGGAGCAGATCCATGGGTTCATTTTTAGCCCTGGCCTTGAGTCTCTGAGAATCTGCCTGGCAACACTTTAATCACTCAGTCACTGTTCTTTCTTTAATCACTTGCTCACTTACTTAGTTACTTACCGTCTCTCTCTCTCTTGTTTCTTCACAGACTCATTCACTGTCACCAATCTCTCCTTCCTACCTGCTTGTTGTGGTTAAACTTTGTTAATCTCAGTCAGTGAACATGTGTCACTGCTGAAGTTAATCTTTAGTGATTTAATGTTGGACTTTCTTGCTCTCTCTACAGGTCCAGGTGCCCCCGCCCCATGGAGAAGGTCGGCAAGGTGTGGAGCAACCTAAAGAAGGGATGTCAGTCTCTGCTCCACCCAGATGGAGGCTCTCGTGCCGAGACGCAAGCGCAGAAGGACACGGTTTGCCAGGTCGCGGACCAGGGCCAAGGGGAAAGCTCTTTGGAAACCTCCAGTCCGTCCCGCAGTTTGGCAGCACTCCCTCTTGTGTCCAGGAGGATAAACAGCAGCATGGCACGGCGGGGTCACAACTGCGTGGCTGATGTGCCCCAGATAATAGAGATCACCGTAGAGCAGGAAGGCGAAGATGCTCGCCCACCTCTGGGTGCCCGCAGGGACTCGTACTCACGCCACGCCCCCTGGAGTGGCAAGAAAAGGCACTCTTGCTCCACGAAGGCACAGAGCTCGCTTGAGGCGGCGGACCGGCGGGGGGGCCGCTCTCGGCGACGGCACGGGGTGGACAGCAGCAGAGAGGAGTTAGATCCGGGCCCACCGCGGTCCTTGCGGCAGCAGTTCCATGACACCGTGGGACTGTGTCTGCCGCTGCGGTCTTCCTCTCGAGGAGCTCAGCCACGCCCACCGAAACGTAAGATCCACCTGACTGAACTGATGTTAGAAACGTGCCCCTTCCCTCCAGGCTCAGATCTCGCCCGCAAGTGGCACCTGATCAAGCAGCACACGGCCCCTGTCGGCGTTGCGACCGCCGAATCCACCTCCGATGCCTCTGACCCTACCAGGGCGTCGCCGGAGGATGAAGAGGAGCGTCTCCGGGAGCGACGGAGGCTCAGCATCGAAGAGGGCGTCGATCCCCCTCCGGACGCCCAGATCCATACCGTGGAGGCCATTACAGCCCCCCTGGCGTCACTCTACAAACTGGGACCCAAATTGGCCCCGGGGATGGGGGAGACCCTGGGTGAGGGCAGGGGCGCTGCGGCAGCCGACTGTGACTCCGAGGACGACGACACCACCACGCTTTGCCTGCAGGCGCGTCGGCCCAAGCAGAGGCACGCCTCGGCCGAGGGCCATCTGGGCAGCAAACAGCCTGGGCCCTGGAAGGTCCACACCCAGATTGACTATATCCACTGCCTGGTTCCGGACCTGTTACAGATCACGGCGCTGCCCTGCTACTGGGGCGTGATGGACCGCTACGAGGCTGAGGCGCTGCTGGACGGCCGGCCCGAGGGTACCTTCCTGCTACGCGACTCTGCTCAAGAGGACTACCTGTTTTCCGTCAGCTTCAGACGCTACGGACGCTCGCTGCACGCGCGCATCGAGCAGTGGAACCATAACTTTAGTTTTGACGCGCACGACCCCTGTGTCTTTCACGCGGCCACCGTAACGGCTCTTCTGGAGCACTACAAAGACCCCAGCGCCTGCATGTTTTTCGAGCCGCTGCTTACCGTCCCCCTTCACCGGACCTTCCCATTTGGTTTGCAGACCCTGGCTCGAGCCGCCATCTGCCATGGGACCACCTACGACGGCATCGGGGCACTGCCGCTGCCCCCCGCACTGCAGGACTACCTCAGGGAGTATCACTACAAGCAGAGGGTGCGTGTACGATGGCTGGAGAGAGAGCCCCTAAAGGCCAAGTGAGGGATTGCAAACACACTGCTCCAAATCCTTCAAGACCACAGGAGCAGGAAGAGGGGAAATTACAGAGGGGGGATGGCTGTTCCATCCCAGCCTAAAGAAATGGGGAGGGTGTGGGGGGGGGGGTGGGCGCCCTCACAAGAGAATAGTCCATTCAGCACTTTGGAGATATGGAGGATTTAGGGCTTTTGTGGTGAAGGGGATTGTGGCTAAGGGAAAGAGAGACAGAGAGGGAAGGCAGAGGCCTGAACTCTATAACACATTATATAAGCTTCTTTCAAGTTGTTTTCTTTTTTTTAAAATTGTAATTATTATTCAAAACAAGAGATACATATAGAGATAAAAAAAAAAAAAGGCTCCCCCAGCAGGTACATTACACCTTGCAGCCTCTGGACTTGTAGACTGAAGCAGTTGGGGGCCCGGTCTCAATCCCTCCCGGTTCCTCATGACACTGTTTAGGGGAGGGGGAGGGGGAGGGAGGGGGGGGGGCGGTGTTGGAGCTGTCAAAAATATGCTAAGACATCTCCACCCTCTGACTGCTTGACGACATGTTTTGTAGGTCTCCTCACGTTGTTTTATTTTCACACTACGTTGTTGTACAGTTGTACGGTAACCTTTTCGTTTCACACCTCTGCGTTTAAAATCCGTTGTTAAATGTTTAAAAGTAAGGTCATATCACGGACAGGTTATGTGAGGGAGTGGCATGGGAAGGATCTGCTTGGAGGCTCTTGTAGTTCAAAAAAAAAAAAAAAAAGTTTTTGGCGGTACTTTAACTCATCATCCTTTGCTTCCATGGTGCTCCGTCAGTAGTTCCCATGGTAACGCTCTGCCCACACTCCATGGGAAGAGTGTGGACTTGGCATGCAGGGACAAGAGGCAGAAATTAGGGTGACTGTATTCAGATAGAGAGAGAGAGAGAGAGAGAGAGAGAGAGAGAGAGAGAGAGAAAGGGGGGAAAAGAGAGAGAGGTTTCCGCCAAGGATGGATAGAGGTAGAGACTGCGTGTGCAGACAGTTGACGGAGAATGTGACTAAAGCCCTGCTGTCAGCCAAAGGGCTCTGTGACTCTCTGCTTCCTTTCACTTCCAGGAAGTGATGCGGACAATGATGCACATTGGTTAACGTGTCAATCGTGTCATGTGACGTGACGTGAGTGCACCTGGTTTTCAAAAAACGTAGTCGCTCACTCTGCGCAAAACTTTTTTTTTTTTTTTTTTTCTGATCTTCATTATATTTTTTTGTAATCATTGATTCCTACCACTAATTGCACAGGAGGGTGATGATTCTAATTCTGTGTTGTATTTTATTTTATTTTTTTTTTTATATTGTCTTGTACGGTGCGTCAGCATCACAGGAGTCTGGCGCTGATGAAAGGCACTTTAGTACAATTGTGCTTATATTAGTGGAAGCAGCAGAGACAATAATCCTGCTACACTGGGACCATCGTTCTTAGGCGTACACTCACACACACACACACGTGCGTGCACATACACAAGCATACACAAACAATGCTCTAATACACACAGAGCTCACCATTTTTAAACGTTCTTGCACTACCATAGCTTTCAGACTTTCTCTTGTGGTGACTCTCTGACCTTACTTCCTATCCGTGCCATTAGGTGAGGGCTGGACTACGCTGGTGCTTAAGGACAGGGTTGCAAAAGTCGTAGACATTGATATTAACTGAATGAGGTGCTTTCAGAGAAGAAAGAAAAAAAGGTCGAATCATTTCCCTCAAAACCCACAAACGAACTACCCCCAGTTATAATGAAAGTTAGTCTTGCACTTCTAAACACTTGAGGCTATTTGACTATAAGTAGGGATTTAATATTGTGAATAGGTGTGTCTTGAATGAAGAGAGAACCATCAGCTGTCCCATACACGTTTAATTCTTTTCACAGTCAGCTGAACGAAAGATGTTAGGTTCACAGTTTGTCTTTCCTGCCTAAAAACCCTAAAATTATCATCACTCCCAAGTTCAGATCTGGTCGGATTTGAAAATGACCCTAACCTCTCAAGCTTTGTGCCTTCATAGATTTATATCTTATCCTTCTCACACTGACACATAAAAATTTAAGTGTTATATCACCGAATGATGCAAAAAAAAAAAATATACTAAAAGTCTACATGACCCTTTTTAAATTGGCCTGGTTCACACTTTTTTGTCATCTTGTGCTAATTAAACAGGCTGGGGATTAGTCCGTTCTTTTGGTAGGAACCTATAATTAGGGTACGTTACTGGTCATTTAGCACTAACTAGGTTTAAGTTACTTAAAGTAATGCCTGCAGTGAGATATTATGAAAAAGAGTATGGTGCTGGCATCTGATGTTCCTGTTGAGCTTTTTTGGCATTCCCAAAAACTCCTTGGACGTTTTCTGGGACGATGACAGACCAAGTAGGCTCACAGCCCGACGAACGCGCTTGCTCAGGCTTAGACTTCATACGGCTCAAGATGAGCGTGATACGCTACAGCCAGCCCCAAGCGTGCTTGTTTCACCTACATCTTTTCACCCCTCCCAACAGAGCAGCCCGCATAAACATTCATCCCAAACCGACGTTTAACACGACTTTGTCCCATTCTACACCCCAGTTGGCCCTGGTGCATTCTAAAAGCTGTCTTCCACTGTATTATCCCTTGAATTTTAATTTTTTTTTTCTTTTTTGCACAAGAGAACATGTCAGGTCTTGTCCTCCCACCCACCACTCCACCTATGTGGTGCACAGAGACATAAAGAGAGCTCTTAGGGAATACACAACGGTTCTGGACATTCTAGACACGAGACGTTCTGCTTCTAGAACTCTCCAGTGTCTTTTGGGTCCATCACCAGGTTGGAACGAGGTGTTTCATGCCTACCGCATGGATCGCCAGCAGTGGGGCAGCTGGCAGGCTGACCCGCGGAACATATTTGGGGGCCTCTTTTGATAACGCAGGCCGCTTCCCCCTCGTCGCCTGCTTGTCACGACATCACAATTAGCTTAGCTCCTGCTCCTCACCCATGCACTAACTCATTAAACTTGACGCGTCTTCAGAGGCAGAACTTTAACTCAGTCAGATAGGCGGGAGGTCGGAGGGAAAAAGGAATGCGAAGGCGGATGCTTTTCTCTCCAGCCTCCTTCCCTAGTTTTACTAAAGATATAGTGGCTAAAAAGAAAAAAAAAAAAAAAAGAGTATATTGATACAGATTTTAAATGAATATTTTTTAATATTAGCAATCATAATAAAATGCAATAACGTGCTGGCCGTAGGACCAGCCGCTGTTCGACGACCCTTGCTAACAGAGACGTGAGAGGTGTTAAACAAACAAACGTCTGCTTTGAAAAGGACATTGGAAACTGCCAGTCGTCTCCAGAGTTGACCGTCTGATCCAGATGTGGAATAAAAGACAAAAACAAAAGCAAGAGGGGGTGCAATGTATTAATACGTGTATCAAAGAGAGCGTGTGTGCAAGTGACCAAAGGTTTAGATTCAGCGCTGTTGTAGTCGCAGACGAATGCGTTGTCTGGAGAAAATATGGGATTCTGGCCTCACTTTACTTTGGAGTTTATTTAAAGGGTTGCATTTCAAGAGAGAAAAAAAGAAACATTTCAAAAGCCGAACAGTAGCCTTTTCTGGAGATCCACCACCCCCCCCCCCCCCCCAACCCCCACTCACCCTGCACCACCACCACCAAAGGTTATTGATTGGCACTCTGCAGGAGATATGTTAAAAAAAAAGAAAAGAAAAGGAAAAAATGATTAACTTTTCAGAAGTGCCTTTCTCCTCTCTTGATCTTCAAACCACCATCTCTAAGGACATCTCTACTTCTCCTGATCTCTATGTCTAGCTTGCTTCCAGCAGTTTTCAACAGTCAAAATGGCCAATAATATTGTAAAATAAAAATGTATGAAAGTGTTTGGATGCGTGCGTGTGTGTGTTTGTGTGCTCATAAAAAGGGGAAGGGGGGGGGGGCAGAGGGGAGGGGTGATGAAAATGTTATCAGATTTGGTATATAACAACACTGAAATTTTTCACCCCCTGTAGTTAGCACCCTACCTTAAAAAAAAAAAAAAAAAAAATCTTCTTCAAAGTTTCAATCCACAACACAGTTTATGGTACAGTTTGAGGTGATCACATGTTATAGGTTGTTACCTGATGTATGACTTACTATATGTCTACCATCCACACTGTGTAAAAAGAGTCTGTGTTATGTAAAATCGTAAGATGACTTATCCTGAGATGGTCGCTGGATGAGACAAGATGGCCCTGATTTTGACCCCTACATTTAGAGAGGAGGGTTGGTCACATAACTGTTGGTTTCATTTGTGTGGAAAAAGATGGTTTCAAGTCTTGAATTTCCAGAATGTAGCGTACTCTGGCAGTAAAAGCACGTTAAGGTCTGTTCATGAAGAACCCAATAAAATCAAGATAGGATGTACTTCATTTTTACTGGTTTGTTCTTCCTCTGATATGGAAATGCATCTCATTAGGGACACAAACTATAGAGGTGATTCCTACAGAGGGTCTTATGCATTTCGAAGGAAACAGTGTCCATGTCAGTGTGGTCTGGTATGTTTCTTATGCTTGAAGCACTGTTAAGGCAAGTTTTAAAACAAGTGAACTAACTGGATGACTGACCTGTGTTGAAAATGTTACATATATATATATATATATATATATATATATTATATATATATATATATAAAGCAAAGTTGTTTTGATCTCTGAGATGCAATGGATCGAGAATATCACCATGGTTACAACTGTCTGTCACTTTAATGCTGTATGTGCACAGGAGGGGGGTGGGGGGTAGGGGGCAGAACTCAAGGCGGGGTCTGGGTATCCGGTTGCCTTGGTGACAGCACTTGACAATGATTGGACTTAATAGGGACAACTCTCTTGCACCTCCCATCGCCCCTCTCTGCCTTTTTTTGTGATTGGACCTCTGGGACAAGCCCCTCTGAACTCACGCCCAATCGTTGACCGTTGACCACATCAAGTTCTCTGGAGTAACTCGAATATCAGTCTCTTTCTCACCAACTTTGGTTTTCGATTTTTTTTTTTTTTTTTTTTTAAACAGTGCCCAAGGTTTGTACTGTACAGTGTAATCACTCACCCGTTTCTCTTGATGTCTTCTCTCTCCTTCATTCTCTGTCTATCTTATGTACAGCTAACGGTCCCTATTTCAATGCTATGTTACTAAGTTGCTCTGTTGTAATATTATATATATATATATATATATATATATATATATACACACACACACGCACACACACACAAACACACACACACATAGATATATATATGTATAATATTTTTTATTTTTTTGGTTTGACTTTGGGTTACAGTACGCTGTTTTGGACAGATGTACACAACGGTGCAGAGTGCTAACACTCTCATCAGCAGCTGTCACTCGCGGTGCTCTTGGCTAATGCTTCATTGTCTTAAATATTCGAAATAAAAAAAAATTGTTGTATGTGTACTCTGGCTTTCCTATCACCTTTTCTTTTTGGGGGGGTCCTGAGTTTGATGATTTTTTTTTTTTTTTCTTACTTTGAGGTTGAGGTTGGCATAATCGTGACTTCCGTGAAAAAGGAGCGAGGTGGGAGCTATAGCGGACATCACGCGATACAACGCATGTGCAGCAGCGTTGCATTAATCCCATTCCTGACCGTAGTCGGTGCTTTACACACGTAGAGTCCTCTGGAATCTGTGAGTCTGCGCCAGGCCGCGTCCAGAGCAGCCAACCTTTTTTTTTTGTTTTGTTTTTTTACCCCTACGCAACCCACGTTCTCCTGTGGCACCTCCCAGGCTGACTGCCCCAACAGCAGGGTCTCCGAGAGAGGGAGGGAGGGAGAGAGGGAGGGAGAGATGATGGCAGGATCCCAGGCTGGCCCTAGGTCTTCCCAGTTTTACAGTGAGTTCCTTTGAAGTGAGGTATAAATAGCAAGTGGGTTATGGGTTTCAAGTTATCTGCTGGTGGCCTTTGAATAATTGAAACATACCGCTGACGGTAGAGTGAGATGGAAGGATGATGAACAGAGCGAAAGAGGTAGACGGTGAGAACGAGCGTTTCAAAAGGGCTGCGCTCTCCCAGATGGCCAGAACTAGAACAATGACACATATGCAGTTATAACCTTAATATTCACGTGGAAACAGGCTCTTATGACACCAGGCCACAAATAGAGGGACTGGTTTAAAAATAGAGAAAGCGGCCCATGTGAATTACGCTACCTGTTCTCACTGATTCTTTTTTTTTTTCTTTTTCTCAGTTTGAGTCAATTAGGTTGAAAGTGTGGATTTGAAAGGATTACGGCAGCGTGTGAAAAACTGTAGATGACTGATCCTGATCAGTTATCACTGGTATGTCTCATGGAAGAGTTATGCAAAGTGATATGGACAATTTTTGAGGTATATTGCGACAGATTTTCCACACACACATACACACAGCCCCCATCCGAAAACAACACTTTCCCACTTCTGAAACAAAAACAACACTTTCCCCATTCAAATGATGGTGCAGCATGCATGTAGACACTTTTATTTCAATTAGATTTGAACATATTTGTTGTTAACACATCCACAGTGATCCAGCATTTCTCAGCCTGTATGCAGCACCTCCACTGTTCTCTTCTGCCCATTGATTGACCTGGCTGTGCACTGCACTCCCTGGCTATGATGTCTGTGTACTGACTAATGCATAACACAGTTGGGACAAAAAGTGGAGCTGTCTTGAAGACACTGTCCTGCGTGTGTGTGTGTGTGTGTGTGTGTGTGTGTGTGTGTGTGTGTGTGTATATATATATATATATATATATGTATATATATATCTCCAAGCATCTGCGCTCTGGAAATAACACCAGCAGTTTAGAATAGCACTGCTTCAGCCCAGCAGCTCCCTCCTTTCCTTCTCACTGTCTCACACTCACTCAGTTTCTCCTGCCCTCTATTTCACCCCCTCTCTCTCTGTCTCTCTCTCTCTCTCTCTCTCTCATACGCACACACGCTTATGTCTGCGTCTGTCTTGTTAACCTTGCTTATGGTGATCTGAGCTAACAGATGCTTTGCATAAAATCTTTTTAGACCTGACGAGAGGCTGCGTTGCCTTTTTGGCTGGGAAACCTCCAGACCCTGAACCGTTTACAGGCGTTTCCTTCTTAACGATGTTTTAATGATGTTTGCTTGCTTCTCTGTGGATGTGTGTCTGTCTCTCATGATCTTTTCTAAGATATATAGTGAAATAGGTTTTTTTTGTTGTTGTTTTTTTTTTTACAACAATTCATTTCTCTCTGCTTATCCCATGCAGTCAAGGAATAAACTATTAAATTGGTTTTCAAAAAGAAGCATTTTTTTTTTAAATGAAACAAAGAAAAGTCTCATTTTGTCTGAATGTTCCCAGCTTTTGTTCCTAGTTGGCTGTGGTTGATAATGTCGACATTGTTGTTAATGATTAAGCATAAAATTCCCTCAGACATGTTGAACCTCTCATCTGCTGAGTCTTCTTTGAACGAGAAAAAGGCACAATAAAGGAATGCTTCTCATCTTCAGTCCTGGGAACACAGCGGACTGTGTGGTTTAGTTAATGCTCTCCCCTTCAGTTAAATACTAATACATCCACATTAAGAAGCCAAGGACTCAGTAATCAGTAGATACAATGAATCAGGAGAGATGATGCGCTGTCGTGTGGACCCTGGATTTGAGAATCACTGTGTGAAAGGATGAGCTCTTCATTATGTCTTAGCGTGTTTCGTTGGCGCTGTCTGGTGTGCCACTTAGTTTCTCAGCGTCTTATGAACGCATTATGTTTGAATCTATCAAGTCCACACAAAATACTAAAAATGTTTACTGCCACTGTGCAAACTGCATATTAAATAAGGTAGCTTACTCCACAAGTCCTTAGAAACTTTAGTGGAAGTTTAATAAACTTACACCAGTTAGAGATACCAGTCAAACTTTACTGGAAGTTTAGTGAATTTATACCAGCTAGAGATGCCAGTCAAACTTAAGTGGAAGTTTAATAAATATACACCAGTTAGAGATGCCAGTCAAACTTCAGTGGGAGTTTATTAAATTTACACCAGTTAGAGATACCAGTCTAGGAGCCAGAGTAGAACTGATGTTGGTCAGACAGATCAGGGAGCAAAAATTGAATTAATTTGATGTTTTCCAGGTTGTGCACTGGTGATTTATAAAGTAAAGGTTCATGATGATGACATTCCCAGGAGCTATGTAAAACCAGTGAAAGTTAAGGTCAGAGATAGAGTTAAGATTCTGAACTTAAAGGGAAAAAAACAGCATTGTTTTTACTGGTGGAGCGTGTTTCTGTTTTATCTCTTTCCTTACATATTGTGAGTGTTTCCTGTCTTTTCTTTTAGAAAGATCCAGAATGAGATTTTTGGTCAACACAACTTTTATGCTGTATAAATCCAACACACACGCAGATCCCAGATCCCAGTACAGTTCAACACATCACTCACATTCTTCACAAGCATGTCAGTCACTGTTTTCAGTGAGAGGGGTTGTCTCTTTCATGGAAAAACAGGAGCGTGAGACAGGGAGAGAGAGAGAGAGAGAGAGTCAAGTTGCATTCCCTCCTTCCCATGTCTGGTCTGGTCTAGTCTAGTCTGCCAGACACACCAACATCTCAGAAAGACAGGAATGTCTGCTCTGCACCGTTAGACAACACCATGCACTAAAACCATCAATCAAAACATAGTGTGTCACAAATATATGACTGACCGCCGGTGAGAGCGAGCGAATGTGTGTGTGTGTGTGTGCGCTGGCAGCAAAAAAAGGTGACATTCACTCCAACATTTGAGTGATGTTATATCACAACTGGGGTCAGTTTGACCTTGGCTCAGATGAAATTGATCAAATTGCAGCGACTGCCTCCTCGTCTGCCGTCGTTCTTTGGGCTGTTTCCTGAAATGGCGTTATCTTGTAAACGTTTATGGAGATGCTGACGCTCCCGGTATTACCCCTAAACACACACACACAGACAAACACACACGCGCGCGCACACACACACACACACACACACACACGTGCATTCACACCAAGCAGCAATCCAAATTTCCATGAACTGGTAGACACACAAAGTGGTAAGCACGGATGGAAGTCCATGTAGTCTCTCTCACATTCTCACATTCTCACACACACACACACACACACACACTCACACACACACACAGATCTCCCGCCCCAGGTGTTGACAGACTCGTGGTGCTCTGACGTTACAGTAGATAGGCGTGGCCATGTGAGACTGATATTCATTCTGTGATGCCAGGCAATGCCAGCGGGGTTTGTGCCAGTTCTCCGGGGTCATGAGCTCCAGATGTCACCGCGGGTCGTTCCCCCCACCCCACCCCGCGCGCCTCGTGTTTGGACGTCTTTTCTGCACGTGGTCGCGTCATCGCCCGGGAGTCGGATCGTTTCTGAGGTTAAGTCAATTAACTCAACGGAGTCAGCTCATTGTAAATTCATTAACACTTTACTTAATATTACTCTCTGTAATCTTTCTAAATTGACGGGTTTAAGCAGAAAAATAAGCCGTTTTCTCAGTCATGTTGGACACTTACTCGGTTAAAGATAAGAATAAAACTTGGTTAAAGATAAAAGTTCCATAACAGTATTAGCTAGGATGGAACTTTGCTTCTTCAATCTTGATATCTAACTTCGTTTTTATTTATTTATTTTTTTTTGGTTAAATTATTTATTTATTTATTTATTTGGCTTTTTGCATAGTTTTTCTGTCATGAACAGTTCAGTGTAGAAACTAGTGAGTGCCAAAGTGAAGTTGCATGGTGGGGTCAGTGAGGTCATTGTGAAATCGTTCTTTTCCCCAAAAAAGGAGAAACTGGGTCAGGGTAAAGTTGGATAATTTAGCCATTGTCATTCCTTTAATGGCCAGCATGTGGCACTCTACCCTCATCAGTAAAATTTTGCAGCGTCATGTGTGGAGCTTTGCGATTACTGCTGCGGTGAGACAGAGGAAACTGTGCACAGCAGGGGGTAGTTTTTCAACGTGAAAAGAACCTTTGGTGTTTAGAGAGATGTGCCTCAGCATTGAGAAACTGTTCACTCGTTCACATTCTCATTCTCCTCTCTTTTTCTTCTCTTCTCTTCTCTTATCTTCTCTTCTCTTCTCTTCTCTTCTCTTCTCTTTTCATCTCTTCCACTGCTTCTCTCTTTTCTAACACAGAATGAGTCAGCAAAAACAGGATCTGATAATTTATGTCACTTTACAGTGTATTTAACCGCAGGTACATTAAAGCTATTAAAGCTATACACACACATACACACAAACATATATATAACATAAAAATAAACATGCATCTCTATCATTTCAGGATAAAGTTATGAACAGAGAACAGAGAAACACTAAGTGTGTGAAAACCTGTAGACGGTTTTACATGTGTGATTCAGAGACAAATGAGACTGTGGTCAACTTCAGCCAAGAATCTTTTCAACTTCATGTCGCAATGCAGCTGCTGCGCGGAAACGGTTGCTTAGCAACCTTGGCTGCACAGAAACTGCTCATGGTTATGCAAGGCTTTTTGCTGGTTATAGCATCGTTCTCTCTCTCTCTCTCTCTCTCTCTCTCTGTTTGTCTCTCTCTTTCTCTGTTTGAATCTCTCTCTCTCTTTCTTTACCTTTTTCTGCATCCCTTTACCTCTTTTTCATGAATTATTCTGTGTTTCTGTCTCTTTTCTTTCCTGATTCTTCCGCCCTCTCAACATTTTAAGGTCTTCAACAACGACAACACAACAAACATATACAGATTTCTTCTTTATTTTGCTTGGAAGTTTCACTCTACCCTTTGACCTGGGTGGACACTGCATCCAGAGACCCACAGGGAAGGGCATCAGGTGTGACAGGCAGAGGTAGGTGGCTGAGACCCAGTTGTAGACAGTAGCTGTGGACAGGTTTCTCTTACCTGTGTGGCTGGTTGCCGAGCAACCGCACTCATGGTGGTGTCAAACTGCTGTCAGTGCTTTTACAGAGAGAGGAGAGTGTGACTGTACTTCTCCTACACTTTCACTCCTTGGGGAGGTCCACGTGAGAGAGGGGTTTAAAAGGGTGTTTGAATGGTGCTCTGCTTCCACAGAATCCAAACCAGTGCTTTCTGTTTAATGTTCTTTTCACCCCCCCCCCCCATTCACTATGACAGGAGCACACGTTTTCATTTGCTCTCCTCCTTCTTTTTGTCTGTCTCTCTCACTCTCTCTCTCTCTCTCTCTCTCTCTCTGTCTCTCTCACTCTGTCTCTCTCTCTTCTCTGTGCTCTCTATGATGGTGAATCAGGCCACCCACTTGGGTGAACTAGAACAACAGCCTACTTCTTGTTATAATTAGAGCTTAAGTCAGAGAGAGAGAGTGTCAGTATGTGCATGTGTGTGTGTATTTGTGTGTGTGTGTGTGTGTGTGTGGTTGGGCTTGAGTGTGTCTCCTTGTATTGGGCTATCCTGTAGGAACTGGCCTGTGTCAACCATCTTCATTATAGACATGAGGCAGAACTGCGAATTGCTGCTTTCCTTTCTCTCTTCACAAGTTCTCAGATCTCTCTCTCTCTCTTTCTCTCTCTCTCTCTGTGGATAGGAGTGATTAAGATGACAATACGGGCAGATTAAGACCCTTCAGCGTGTGTCTGCATCGCCTGGAATTGCATGCACAGCTGGTGGAAAGAGAGAGAGGGAGAGAGAGGGAGAGAGAGAGAGAGAGAGAGAGTAAAATCGAAAGAGGGGAACAGATAAAGGACAGAGAGATGGAGATAAAACACTATGGGATATACAAGGAGCTTAGAGGAGAGAGGCTGGGGTTGTGACCTCCTTGGAAACCATTGCTTCTTCTCCTCCTGCAATGACTGGTCAGTTAATGGTACCAGTGGATGCAGTCCAGTTGGATTACGCTTTTAAAGCAGCATTATGGGTAGAGATCAGACTGCACTGAGAGGTAAAATGAAAAACAGAAAAAACACACACACACACATACACACACACAACACACACAAAAACATGAACATACCTTACCTTCATCATAATGAAAGCTCCCAGGCCATGATTATGAGGTCAATGAAGAGTCAAGCAAACATTTGGACACATCTGGTCCTCGGTACATCGCAGTTTATCATTAATACTTTGTGATTCCTGATAAAACCAGAGCACATAAAACAAGAGTTCCTCACCGAAGACGTGATACTGAGCTCAATACAGAGGCGTATAGAATTACCATTTAGCGTACATCTTACGAGACAGCTGTGTAGACCGAACCCGAGCAGACAGGACCCAAAGGGGTTTTAAGGGATTCAGGATCCGCACAGACACGCGCGCTCATAAAAGGAAGGAGACCAGACCTGGAGCCAAGCTGATTCCTGCCCCGTTGCTGGTCCTGAATCTCGGGGGACACGTGCACATTCAGTTTGTGTCTGTGAATTATAGATAGCCAGACACACAGAGTCTGCTCCCTGATTCACTTGGCCCAGACTTAAGACTTAACTGTGTTGTGATTACAGCAGCAGACTTGTGTGTGTGTGTGTGTGTGTATGTGTGTGTGCTGCTCATCTCTTTTCCTCCCCTAAGCAGGTTCACAGAAGTGTCTCCCATAGAGCAGCTGACTGACTGTGATCCCGGCGAGGGTTCTGCATTTATACTTTCTCATGTTAGAATGGTTTTTTTTGTTGTTGTTGTTGGTTTTTTTTATAGCCGTAGGGATTTTATAAAGACTTAGGCTCTGACATGCTGCCTGTGTTTAGCCTCAAGACATGCACCTTTCCCACTTTAATATTTGCTGTTTAGTATTGCTTGCTTCAGTGCACCTTCAGCGTGGTGATGCTGTGGTGCTATTCGTAACATGACCAACAGGGGTCAGTACCGAGCCCAAAGTAGGCCCAGGAGTCATAAGAGAGGAGTGTGTGTGAGTGTGTGTGAGTGTGTGTGTTTGTATCTTTTTTTGTGATTTGTGTCTCAGCAGGTTTGTTCCTCAGCTTTAAACTGCTCTCTTTTTGTCCTGCATTAACCTCCACCTTACCTCATCTCTCTCTCTCTCTCTCTCCCTCTCTCTTTCTCTCTCTTTCTCTCTCTCTCTCTCTCTCTCTCTCTCTCTCTCCCTCTTTCTCTCTCTCTCTTTTTTTCCTCCTCTGTTCCCCTCCTCCACTCCTCATCGTAGAAGAGTGTGTTTCAGCTGCTGCAGTCCCTGGGCTGCATCCCTTCCCCCGCTGCATACACCCTGCAGGGAGAGAGAGAGACAGAGAGAGAGAGAGAGAGAGAGAAAGAGAGATTCTCTTCATCAGTCTCTGAGATGTTGAATCTGGGGCCTGGGACCAGTGAAAGTAGGGGGCAGCTTTACAGGATTAAGCAGCAAAAGCGAGTGAGAAGGGGAGATTAAGCCAAAGGAACATCAGATTCGTAGGAACACCTCGATGAGACGGTCATGGAGTCTTCTGATTCTGACTGGACATCAAGGGCCTGATGTGTTTAGAGAAGACATGAATGGAATTCCTTTGTGTACCAAGTGTTTTTAATTGTAGTACTAAAGCACAGAGAGAAATGAACATTCAAAGCCGCCCCTGAGCAGAATGCAGACCTGTGTTTATTTTTCCTCAACACAGCGATAGTCTGTTAAAATACCACCAAGATCTAAGATCTAAGTCTCTATTTTTCTCTCTTTCTCTCTCTCTCTCTCTCTCTCCCTCTCTCTCTCTCTCTCTCTCTCTCTCTCTCTCTATTATATCCAATTTTCTTGTCTCTTTAAGTATTTCCACAGTGTTAAACAGTCTGCATGAGGTAAAATCACTCCATCATCACCACTTCAGCCTCATCTGCTCTCTCCCTCTCTCTCTCTCTCTCTCTCTCTCTCTCTCGCTCATTTTTATCCACCCTCCTGTCTTTACACGCCATCGTGTGCATTTGGAGTCAGTCGGGTAGGCTGTTCTGCACCCTTTCTTTTCTCTCTCTCTGTTCTGCACCCTTTCTTTTCTCTCTCTCTGACCTATTTTTGCTCCTTGATGCTTTCTCTCGCTCTCAATGACAGATTAACATTTCACCAAGCGAGGCAAGAGGGGACAGGGAGAGAGAAACTGTAAGATGAAATGACAGCTTGATACGCCTCCACTCTGGGTTTTTTTTTTTTAACTCTACGTTCTTATTCTCCCCTTCTCTCTCTCTCTCTCTCTCTCTCTGTTTCACTTCCTCTTTTCTGCTCTTTTATCTCTCCTCTCCTCCCTCTCTCCCTCTGATTTTCTTTTCATCTTTACCACTCCATTCTGCTTCTCCCTCCTTCCTCTGGCTGCAGACATTTGGCTATATGAGAGAGTCAGCCAAACAGACTTCATGAAACATGTAAAAAGCACTTTTTGCAATTCATTTATCAGCGTGGTCATTAAGATTTCAGTGTGGGCGAGTGCTTTTCTTTGTGGAAAGGAGATGTTCCCTTAAACATGGATGAGAGTGAAGACTGAGAGAGAGAGAGAGAGAGAGAGAGAGAGAGAGAGAGAGAGAGAGCATGAGAGAGAAGATGTTACAGCAGTGGAAAAGATTCCCATCTCCTCTGTGTAAAGCATTGAACAAAAACTGTTCTCTCTCCTCTCCTCTCCTCTCCTCTCCTCTCCTCTCCTCTCCTCTCCTCTCCTCTCCTCTCCTCTCCTCTCCTCTCCTCTCCTCTCCTCTCCTCTCCTCACCTCAACCCTCAAGTGCTCACTGTTAACTCCTTCACCAGAATACATTTCTGTTCACTCTGTTGCTACCATGGCAGAGCATCCCTGTGTGAGACATTTTGTCTAATCACTGATAGCGGCTCTGACAGACCTGTGCATATAAACTCAACGCCCCTGTGCTGTGACTTGACTCTGGAAGTTGAACAGTTTGTTTAAGAGGGTAAGCTGTTTCAAAAGAGAAACCTGCATTGCTTATCAGAAAAAAAAAGGGAATTTCATCCCTTTGTATCCCAGCGTGTGCACAGTCTGTGTCCAGTGTTGAAGAGCACACACAGACGGGGTAGGGGGAATACCCTGCATGAGGGTGATGTAACAGTGAAGAAAAAAAAAAACAAAAACACACAGCTCTCTTGCTGTCTCGGTTCTGGGCGTGTGTTAAATGACATGTACGCTTCGCATCCAGTTGACGCACATGCATAGCAGCTGTGCCGCAAAAATGGAAGAAATTGCATTTTATAAGAATCCATCCCTCTCCACCACTGCCTTCTCTCCACCCCCCCCCCCCCCCTTTGCCCAACCAATCTTCCATCAACCAATACAAACAGGAGAGAGTGACCTCACAGTTGCTGGGGTAACGGGGATTCCTTGCACACGGAACACTCTGATTGGCTGAAAAAGAAGCAAAGAGATTCTCTAATTAGGTCACAGAAAACATCATACACATTAAAAATAAATAAATAAGTGAATAAATAAATAAAGGAAAAAAAGTTGTAAGGGATGGAACGGGGTAGGGGGGTGTTCACTGGGAAACTAGGATTTCCTTCCCTCTTTGCCAGAAAGTTCCATTTCTACAGACAAGCCACAAATCAAAGCCACGGTGTTACATCAGCTCGATGGTTAAAAGAACGTGAACGCAATTACCATTTAATTACCGCAATTATCGTAAAATTAATTATCGCCATCAGCTTTTCGGGGCTTGTAAGGAGACCCTTCACTCAGGCTGAGTGAAAAAGGGCAGCGTAGAGCTGGTTTCATAGACACAAAGTTAATGTGCTGAGATGTGTTTAGGGCTTGTTATGTGAATGAACGGTTGAGCGCTCCCAAAGGCAAGGAAGAGACAGAAGGGCAGTGGAGCTCATGATTTTGTTTGTGTTTGTGTTTTTTGTTTGTTGTTTTGCGCGTAACGTCAACCTTTCCCTGTGCTCATACTTAACGGTTACGTCAGGTGATGGTTTAGGCTGACCTGTGAATTTTCATCTTACGCCTATCATTTCTATATCTATACATCTTCCCCTCTAACTGTTATAACGCCTATAATCAGGTTCAGAAACCCATGCAATGTTTTGCATGTTTTGTTTTGGATCGGCAGGGAAGCAATCTAATTTACTCGACTAAAACGCATGTAAAGGCTGATGGAGGAAGAAGAAGAAGAAGAAGAAGAAGAAGAAGAAGAAGAAGAGGAAGAGGAGGAGGGACTGACAGTGTGCATAGTGAGCCTTTGTGAAGTAAAGCAGAAGATTGACTCACTGAGGGGGTTTTTGGAGTGAAGTTATGCTGGAGATCTATGGTGTGATTGTGCGGGCGAGTGCAGTTATAGCGTTTACTGTACTATGCACTTACGTAACTCCCAAGCAGCATTTTTAATCAGCCGCAGAACACAGGGAGAGAGAGAGAAAGAGAGAGAGAGAGAGAGAACAAGCTCTTCATTTGGACATGCAACATTGTTCCTGTTGGCTGAGCAGCGTTCTGAACATCTGACGCAGCTGCCTTGATGTCTTACTGAATAAACTGATGAGATAAGATGTGTTAGGCTATGTGTAGCCATGTGGCAGAGGAACAGAGAGTTGCTGCTGAGAGAGACACATAGGAAAACATACTATGTGTCGCTCTCAACAGCAACTTCAGGTGTTGTGTTGGGGAAGAATGGACTCACTGTGGGTTTGGGAGATTCAGCATATTAGAGCCTGCATTGGTACCATCTGCAGGACCTTAATGAACACAGGCTGGAAGGGTCAGTGATGCATGCTGGGTTATGACCTCTGACCCTGTCAGACACCCACTGGAAGTAATTTCCACCAACCATAGAGAAACAGAGAGAGAGAGGGAGAAAATATACTTGTGTGTGTGTGTGTGTGTGTGTGTGTGTGTGTGTGTGTGTGTGTGTGTGTGTGTGTGTGTTTGTGTGTGTGTGTTTAGGCATGTTTACATCTATGACTATGTGGAACTGACAATTTCATCTAGAAGTGTAATTTTGTACATTCATCTGTTGATATGAGATATTTAGCCGTACCTCTGTGCGTTTATGAAAGACAGAGAGAGAGAGAGACAGCGTGTGTGTGCAACCGTGTACACACTACACTAGTATTCTGGGTCTGTGGTACTCTCCCCGTGTGTGAGAAATGTATTTATATACTTTACTATCGTGTCTCTCATGGTGGGGCAGCAGACAAGGCAGAGACATGTGAAGACATGCCCACCCGCATGCTGCTCACACGAGGCTATTCCTGGACACTCGGTCACTGGGCCAGGTGGGGCTCGTACCGGACTGAGGGGTCACAGCTGCCGGCCTCTTCTGGCCTGTGACGACCTTTAGGAAGCAGGGGAGATGGACAGCTCATTTGCTGCTGTTAAACCCCACAAACAGATTAAACCTATCTGTATGTTTGTACGCATGTACATACATATATCTACCTGTCTGAACATCTTTGATCACACTCTCTTTTTCTCTCTTTCTAGATATGCAAATATACAAACACATTTTTTCAACACTGAGAAAAAAGACATCCGTAAGTTGGAATCTATCATTTGTAATTCACGGCCAAAAAAAAAAGTTGCGCACTCTAATATTTCGTTGGACCGCCTTTAGCTTTGATTACGGCGCGCGTTCACCGTGGCATTGTTTCGAAAACCTTATGCGACATCACGACATTTATTTCCATCCAGAGTTGCATTCGTTTCTGGCCGAGGTCTTGTTGACGACGGCAGAGTCGAACCACTCCTTAAAGCCTTCTCCAGCACATCCCAAAGACTTTCAATGGGGCTGAAAGGTCAGGACTCTGTGGTGGCCAATTCATGTGTGAAAATGATTCCTCATGCTCACTGAACCACTGTTTCACAATTTGAGCCCGATGAATCTTGGCATTGTCGTCTTGGAACATGCCCGGGCCATCAGGGGAGAAAAAAATTCACTGATGGGATAACCTGGTCATTCAGTACATTCAGGTACTCAACTGACTTCATTTTATTGACACATAACGTTACTGAACCTAGACCTGACCAGTTGAAGCAACCCTAGATCATAACACTGCCTTCAGAGGCTCCAAATCCAAACGGTGACTTTGGCCAGGTAGTGAAGAAGAAGAAGAAGAAGAAGAAGAAGAAGAAGAAAAAAAAGAAGAAGAAGAAGAAGATAAGAATGAAGATAAGAGTAAGAAAGTTATATCAGCAGTTAAAACAGTGTTTGTCAGAGGTACTAATTTTAGATGTCAAAACCATATTAGAAGGATTGGAAATTCTAAAATGAGTTCGCTGCCCTTCGTAAACTAAGCCTGTATACAAATTTTCAGCATGTGTGTCTGGAGTCCAGAGCGTAAGAGAGGAGTTGCCCTGAGAAACCCAAATGAGTATGAAAACTAATCCTGGGAAAGACTCCCAGCCCATATCATCAACCTCTTTCCCTCTGTCGCTGCCAAACCA